>NW_022196904.1:1798006-1825216 GCF_008632895.1 Mastomys coucha
AAAAAAAAAAAGAAAGCAATTACAAAAGGTGGTTCATGTTGGGCTCTATTTCGCCCTGGTTTGGGCCTTGAGGACAAACCTGAGCCTGGCTCGAGTTTTGTAAACTGTCTCAGTCACTTCTGTACTGAAGTGACTCAGCACAACCTGCTTAAGCCTGCCTTTGCCTAGCTCCTGCTGAGGTAAGTTAGTCACCCCATACCCTTCATCAACTTTCCCCTCCCCCTATGTCATCTCACTTCAGCAGAAAACTCCGCCTCCTCTCTCAGCCCCTTATAAAGAAAAGATTGATACAATAAAACTGAGTTCCTGCTTTGACAGACTCCCGGCTTGGGGTGGTTATTCTCTGGAGGCGGGAGATCCTAGCCATGACACTCACTATTCCGCTCAGCCCCGAGAGAGGCTCGGCTGGACTGGGTTCTCTCCCTCTCTTGCCTAGTTCTGCCCAGCAGAGAGCCTGCCCGGCAGGTTCATTTCTTTCATTGCATTATTTTTTTGTAAGTTAAACAAGTTACTGGCTGGGCTAAATAAGGCATACATCATTTATTACTTTTTTTTTTTAAACTGAGAAAAACGCTCTGAATTTCAAAGGACATTCTCACAATGACTGAACCACAACCCATTTGAGTTGTTGCAGAATTATACACACTTGTAACGTTTCTTGGCTTCAGCATACAGGAGAAGTGAAGGAGAAAGCTCTTTGGTTGACAAATCCATGGGTCAGACCCCTTCCTACATCAGACCAGGTGTAGAAAGCAGAGCTTGGCGGGCAGCTCCTGCAGGCACTTTAGCATCTAGATCAATGTGAATGATTGATTGCAGGGTTGTTAATGAGGACGTTTCTGGCACCTCCTGTGTCTTCTGTGCAGCTCTCTCAGAAGCAGCAAGGCCAGGGAGCAGCTAGTCACATGTGCGTGACAAACCCTCTCCACCGGACCTACTGGGTTAAAGGAGATCTTGGATTTATTTCCTGCTGTGTTCAGGACCTTTTTATGAGAAGGTGGTTGTAACCCCAGCAGGGGCTGGCTCTTGGCTGTGCACTGTAGGGGTGGGCTCTGGCAGTGTGGTGTAATCTGCTTCTTTTCAGCTTCTCTTCTCATCCTGCCACTCTGGGGCAAGGGGTGCCCAGCTTTCAGTCATATCTTCTAACCCTGCCACTCTGGCGGTAAGGGGTGCCCAGCTTTCGGTCAGGTCTAGAGTCTTCACTCTCACAGCAAGGCATGATTCTTGAGCTTGTTTGGGTGTGCAGGGCTATGGTGACAGGGACTGGTGACCCAAAACTATCGTTGACCTCCATACCACGTCGGTTAAAACATAGATTTATCAAAGATACCTTCTTAATTAAGCCTTGGAGCTTGGTTTGACTACATTTGATGCCAACATTTTTTTTTTCTGGAGGTCTGTCAGAGCAAGAAACCTATCCTAGAAGCTCAATGCAGTTTTGAGAGAAACATTCTGCTGTTTTGGCAGAACTGGGTATAACGGTTGAATTAAACATAACTAATACAAGTGTGTCACTAAAATATAAAAAGAGGCCCCAGCTGTATAGGTGGAGGATCTGCCCTCTAGGGTATGTGTGAGGTTCTTCCCCTGGTTTCTATATTGGATGACAACCTAGTAGGCTTTGCTGAAGTAACAACTACTTTTGGACTCCCACGAAGATTGTAGATTCTCCCCCGGGAGCTTCTTGGAGGTGGAGCCCAACCTGCCAGCCTGAGCATCTGAGCCTTAGAAGATATTGTCAGTGCCCTGCCTACCTACATAACTTTAAGCCAATAATTATCAGTTGCCAAGTTCATTAGCCAGTGTTGGGTTTTGTTGTTCTTTGTAGGGTCATTGGTATTCCTATTTGTAGAACTTAACAACCACCCTGCATGGTGTGCTTTGGGCAGTACTTCCATTAAATTGAACCCTTGTTTTTTAGGACTTTACAACTGAATAAGTAGGAGTTACTGGGTTTATTATTATTTAATGTAAGAGTGGAAATCAATGGGATAGCAGGTTTTCTTGTTTTGTTTTCAGAACATGTCTCTTGGCTGGGCGGTGGTGGTGCACGCCTTTAATCCCAGCACTTGGGAGGCAGAGGCAGGCGGATTTCTGAGTTCGAGGCCAGCCTGGTCTACAGAGTCAGTTCCAGGACAGCCAAGGCTACACAGAGAAACCCTGTCTAAAAAAAAACAAAAAAACAAAAAAACAAAAAAACAAAAAAACAAAAAAACAAAAACAAAAAACCAAAACAAAACAAAAAATAGAACATGTCTCTTGTTGCCTTCAGGGTAGGGTGCTTCTGGGTCCAGGGAAGAATCAAGAAAAGCTAAATAAAATGAATAGATGGTACCCAAATGAAGAAAATAATCTGGAAGGGGTTTCTGGTTTTGTTTTAACCTAAGAACAATCCTGCTTTCAGAGCAAACCATGTAGGCCATGAATAGTAAACTGAAAAGACAGATTGTCAATAAGTGTTTGGTCTTAAAGGAGTCCAAATTATAGAATTTCTTGACACAGGCTCACAATAATTCTTAGATAAGTACAATAAAGATAGTTGAGATGTGTACAAGGATAGCTTTTATGAAGTTGAAGTCTTTGGTTTTGCAATGTTCAGTTCTTTACAAACCCTCCTCCCACCTTTGTTGGTCTTGCTGTCAGTAGTGGTTAACAGTCCGTTTCTCATGACACACCTCACGGGTGACCTCACCTAGACAGCTTTTGAAGTTGTAGATTGGAGATAGCCCCACTCTGTCTCTGGTAAGAGACTGCCTCATTTTCAGTGGTTGCCTACACTTACCAACTGGTGCCACGTATTCCTCAGCTGAGTGACTTAGAGCTAGCTTTCTCAAATGCCAAGATTACAAACTCTGGAAGTTTCACGGGCCTTTAGATCCTTACAGCGTTTAGAGAAGCATACGCCTAAGTAAGCCAGCTGCTGGAGAGCAGCGGATGCTTTTAGGGAAAGCTGATCTTACTTTCAGAATTGTGCCAACTGAAGCAACAATGGATGATGGCAATTGGGACTGAGATTTCATGCTTGCTTCTAGCTGTAGAGCCCATCTGAGGACTGAGCCTGTCCCGTGTGCACATCTGGGATGGAGCTCTGGCCCTGTGCTCAGGGAGCTCCTGGTGAGGCACACCAGCCACCTAGATGAAAAGTGCTTAGTGATAGCTCTCAGTGAGGAGAGCAGACCTGTCTTGGGCATTTTTTAAAATGTGGCATTTTGTTTTGTTTTGTTTTGTTTTGTTTTGTTTTGTTTTGTTTGAGGTGGGGTCTGGCCACTTAACTCTGGCTAGCCTGAAGCTCTTTATATAGTTGAAGAACTCACAAAAAAACTTCCTTTCTCTGTCTCCCAAATGCTGAGATTAAAGGCATATGGTTGGCTTAATAAACTGGTTGTGTGTGTATGTGTGTAAATGAATATCTTTCAAGAACCAAGTGTGGTGTTGCATGCCTTTGATCCTGGCACTTGGGAGGCAGAGGCTGTCAGATCTCTTAAGTTCAAGAGACCTGGTCTATAGAGAATTACAGGGCAACCAGGGTTATATAGGGAAATGAAGTCTCAAAAATAAAAAACAATTAAAAACAAACATCATTCCAAGATTGTAGTGTTCATCAGTACAACTATGCAAGTGTACAATGTAACAAGATTGTTCCCCACTCCCCACCCCCGCTCCTCTGCCACTGGTTGACAGACACTGATGTCATGAAGTAGACACTACATTTTATATGTGTTCTATAAGAGATTTTGTAATAATTTTTTTCAGATTATGATTTTTTCATTTATTGAATAATGTCAAATTTGATGTACTTAACAGTCTACGCATTTTAACTTAAGCTGCCTGAAGTGTGGTTTGGGGCATGTATGTTTACACTGTAAGCAATGGATGATACTAGGTTTCGTCACCTGCTGCTGTATTTGGAAACAAAGACAAATGTTTCTTGAAGAAGTAATTATAACTAGAAGTAGGCTACTGATGTAATCATTGATAATTTTAAGGCAAACGTGTTTGCTTTCGTGTGTAATACCTTGAAAGCTTTTTTAAGAGAATGTATTTTCGGGCTGGAGAGATGGCTCAGCGGTTAAGAGCACCGACTGCTCTTCTGAAGGTCCTGAGTTCAGATCCCAGCAACCACATGATGGCTCACAATCCGTAATGAGATCTGACACCCTCTTCTGGGGTGTCTTGGGACAACTACAGTGTACTTACATATAATAAATAAATAAATCTTCTAAAAAAAAGAAAAGAAAATGTATTTTCATAATTTCGCAGTTTCTTTGTGTATTTTATTAACTGAGCCCAAATTCTAGGCTTCCCTAAACAAGTTCAGAGCCCTCTCAGCTTCCTGTTGGTAGTAATAAAGAAAACAAGGGTCTGCAAAAAAAAATTACAGAAAACATCTCATCATGAAAGCTGAAGTGTGTCACAGTTGTCCCGCAGTCTATCCCTCTGTCCACACATCTTGGCTTACAAATGTTCATGCAGTGAGCCATTGGTCTGGTTCGAGGTCTCTGCTTCCTGTTACACCATCAATATTGGATCCTCAACAGGACTCCTCCCTATTGTCCTGTTGTTTCCCTGTGTCATGGAGACCCTACAGCTTTGGATCAGCAGGGATGGCTCTCTCAGATGCTCCAACAGTTCCAAGATGATGTGAATTTTTGTGGAGGCCAGCTCAATGCCCTGGATCTGGGCCTGGGCAGTAACTGAGCTGGTCAGCCTGCTGGCTCCCCCATGTCCACACCACAAGATTTGTGCACTCCCAGAACACTCCAGTACTGCTCTGACTAGGCAAATCATGAGCACCATGATACCATGAGCACCATGGGCAGGAGGCGAGATTAGCTCTCCTGCTCTTGTGTCTTCTGGGCCAGCTCACCTGCACCCATGCCTCCAGAGGCAGCTTCACTGTGCTTGGGAGCTTAGAGCCCACCCTTCCAAGTGGTGCAGCCAGTGAGGGACAGGGCCAGTTCTCCCACTCTCACATCCTTAGACCAACTTTCTAGATTCCCTCAGGTATTAAGAGGGTGAGATGGGGGGTAGTTAAGGGCATCAACCCTGTGCCCAAACCACCTGATGTCAGGTGTCCACCTGTGTGGCCAGCTGTCCCAAGCTCATGCCCTCAGGCTGGCTCACCCTCACCCCCTCCACCAGGATCAGCTTTGCTGTGCTGCCCAGGTGAAGTACAGGGCCCTCTCTCCTGAGTGCTGCAGCTGGTAAGGGGCAGGGCCAGTTCACCCCATATCCAGCTCTCTCAACTGCCACAGTAAGGAATGGTGGGGCCTGAAGGGGCACTTGCACCACACCACCTCATGGCAGATGAATGGTGAGGACTCCCGTACTCGTGCCCTCAGGGCCAATTCACCTGAGCCCCCACCACCACCAGGGCCAGTTCTACTACACTGCCTGGGAGAGGTGCAGGGACCCCTGTCCCAAGTTCTGCCACTGGCGAGATGTGGGGCCAGCTCTCCAGAGTGCTATAACCAATGAGAGGGCAGGGCTAGTTCTGCACAGCCCCTTTATATCTCTGTGGTCCCAGATGGCTGCCCAGACGAGGGATGACTTCATGGTCTCTAATGGTACTAGTGTCATGGAATAGACACTGATGCCTGCAGCTGTATGACCACATAACCAGACATGGCCCTCATTGGCAGCAAGGGCTGGGACTTTGCCATAGCCTCAGGTGGTAGTACTGGCTACTCACAAGAGACTACTCCTCTCTACCTCCCATCTCCAGTTCCATCTCTCTTCATAATGCTCAAACTGTTCTTCTCTTTCTCTCTCATGAGTCCATCACACACTTGCACATTGTACTGGCTCTCACTGCATGGGAGCCATGTGGCTGGCAGGCCTATGGGTGACCTCCTTTGCCCTACCTATGTGTTATAGTGGCAAGCAGGTCTCTAGGTGTCTATGGCCCACCTCTGTGGCGTGGTGGCAGACTGGTCTATGGGCATCTTCCTCCTGTGCTGCATTCTGTGGCGGCAGGTGGGGCTCTATGAGTGTAGGGCCTGTTTTTGCCATGCAATGGAGGGCAGGTTTCTGGTCATCCATCCCTGCCAAGACAGCCTGGCATGGTGATGGGGGGCGTCTCCCTGGTTTCTTATTATCTACTGCTAAATTCTTAACTCCAGCTAACCAGCATCAATTGTTCCCACAAAACAAAAGTTTCACTTTAGTAGTTCTGGTATCTTGTTAATCATGGCTGATTCTTCAGTGTCAGCTAACCAGAACCACAGAATCTTAAATCAAAATAGGAAGCATTTCTGATAATCTTTAAACTTTCCTATGAAGTTTCACAAGCCAGGCCTCCATCATCTGCATTGTTCTCAACATTCTTATCTTCCAAGCTCCCACTCAATGGCATTTCTAGCTCAAAGTTCCAAAGTACTTCCACAAACTCCCCAAAAACATGGTCAGGTCTGTCACAGAAATACCCCACTCCTGGTGCCAACTTGTTTTAGTTAGGGTTTTTATTGCTCCCATGAAAGATCATGACCAAAAAGCAAGTTAGGGAAGAAAGGGTTCATTTGACATACACTTCTGGATCATAGTCCATCATTGGAGGAAGTCAGGACAGGAAATCAACTAGGGCTGGAATCTAGAGGCAGAAGCTGATGCAGAGTCAACAGAGGGGTCCTACTTAACTGGCTTGTTTCCCATAGCTTGCTCAGCCTGCTTTCTTATAGGACCCAAAACCACCAGCCTAGGAATGGCACTACTCACAATGGGCTGGGCTCTCCCCCACTGATCACTAATTGAGAAAATGCCTTTAGACACTCCAGAAGAGGGCATCAGATCTCATTATGGATGGTTGTGAGCTATCATGTGGTTGCTGGGATTTGAACTCACGACCTTCAGAAGAGCAGTCAGCACTCTTAACCACTGAGCCATCTCTCCAGCCCCAAGAAAATGTCTTAAAGTTAGATCTCGTGGAGCCATTTACTCAACCATGGATCCTTCCCTCTGATGACTCTAACCTGTGTCAACTTGACACACATAACCAGCTAGTACACCCACTGTTAGTGACAACACTTCCTCCAACAGGACCACATCTCCTAATTCTTTCCAAACAGTTCCACCAACTAGGGACCAAGAATTCAAATATATGAGCCCTTGGGGGCATTTTGGTTCAAACCACCACTATGTGCCCACCTCCCAGGGTATTGTGCCTTCTAGGTTAGCATCTACCAACTGACCTACATCCCCAGCCCTAACTTTCTCCCTCTAGGTACATGATTTATCTGTGCAGGAGATAGTGGATCTTGGAAAATGGAATCAAAGGTAGATGTGAACTTTGTAGGGTAACACCTTAAGAAGCAGGGGGTGTTCTCAGTATGGGGTCTGCTTTCCCAGAGAACACATTTCATGGAATTCAGTATTTGGCTAACAAACCGGATGGAAGATACATTTTGCCCCAGTTGCAATTGGCCCAAATTGTCATCTATCCAACAGAGGTGGGGTCTGCAATGATTTCCTTGAGGGTCTGCCGGGGTCTAGATCATCCTATCACCCACAAACGTCACAATGGTTCCCCTCACACTTAGGTAGTGATATCTGCTTACAGGGACAGACACAATAAGGTTCTAGCTTATTTGCTTGTGCAATATGAGAAACTGAGCCATGGGCCTCCTGCATGCTAGGCCAGCACTGTCCTGTGAAGCCATACACCCCAAGTTCTTTAATGGTGGACTCTGGGTAAGATGCTCAACTACGGGTATATATATCCCCATCTCTCTTTTACTTGGTGTTTTTGTTTTGAGACAAGATCTCACTTTTTATTCCTGGCTGGCCTGGAACTCTCTTTGTAGACCAGGCTGCCATTAAGCCCACTGAGATCCTACCTCTGCCTCCAAAGTGCTGGGATTAAAGGTGTACACTGCCGTGCTCAGTCCTTTTTTATTTTTATTCTTCAGTTTTAGATGAGGTCTCATGTGGTCTCATGTTAGCTTTAAAGTTGCTATATAGTCAAAGCTGGCCTCCAACTCCTGGTCCTCCTGTTTCTGCCTCCCTAATGCTGTGGCTACAGCATCCAACTCTCATTTTAGCTTTACCTCAGTTTTATATTGATTTCTTTCTTGGGAGATAGTGAGATGGAGTTTCTCTATATAGCCCTGGCTTTACTGGAATTCACTCTGTAGACCAGCTTGGTCTCAAACTATCAGAGATGTAGTAATAATTTTGGAATTTTGATTTCCTTGAAAAACATAGAAATGTGGCTAGTGAGATGGGTCAGTGGTTAAGAGACTACTCTTCCAGAGGTCCTGACTTCAATTCCCAGCAACCATATGGTGGCTCACAGCCATCTTTAAAGGGATCTGATGCCCTTTTTTGGTATGAAGATGTCCATGCAGACAGAGCACTCATACATTAAACAAAATACATAAATAAAAACACAGAACTATTATAATAATATGTTTTCATTTTAATCCCATGTGTGGGGTTATGGGGCTGCTTCAGACTGACTGCAGCAACTGACTATGATTTGCTTCATGCTTTAGCAGAGGCATGGTTTTGCCAGCTGCAGGTAGTTTGTAGTCTGTGATTGTGTGATGTTTGGAATTCTGGGAACTTTCCAGGGGGCCCTGAGAGATGGTGGTGGGGTTGTTGGTTGTTCAAGGGTTGTTGGTTGTGGTTTATTAACAGTTGTGTTCAAAGAAGAAGTAAAAGGAAAGAAAATAGGCTTAGGGATCTCTCTCCTTTCCTCTATCTTTCTTTCTCTCCTATCTAGTGATACAGGGTGAAACTGAGGGGATAAAGGGTAGGAAAAAGAAGAACCCACAACGCAGCAAAGACAAGCTACACAGAGATCCACTTGCAAAGGTCTGTGCCACCACTGCCAGGCTTATATTTCTTTCTTTAGTGTGTGTATATGAATATAAGCATGCTATGGCACATGTATGGACATAAGAGGACCACTTTCTGGAGTCAGTTCTCACCTTCCATCATGTGGATTCAGGAAACTGAATTTAGGTCACATCAGGCTTGGCAGCGAGTGCCTTCACCCACTCTGTCATATTACTGGTCCTTATTTTACTTTCTTTTCTTTTTTTTAAAAGATTTATTTATAATTATATGTAGGTACACTGTAGCTGTCTTCAGACGCACCAGAAGAGGACATCAGAGCTCATTACAGATGGTTATGAGCCACCATGTGGTTGTTGGAATTTGAACTCAGGACCTTCGGAAGAGCAGTCACTGCTCTTAACTGCTGAGCCATCTCTCCAGCCCCCTCCTTTTACCTTCTGAGACATGGTCTCATTAAGTTGCCCAGGCAGTCCTAAAACTTGTCATCCCCTACCAAGGCTTTCCAATTATCTTGTATCACAAACCTTCAACACAGAACTTTGGCTGAAAGATAGTGGTTTCTCTATAAATGTTTGTTGACTGAATGTACAAATGGTTTTAGGCTTTTTAAAAAATCTATTCTCTGTCCATATTACAAGCTTCCTCTCCTAGTTCCTAGTTTTACTACGCCTACACTGAAGTCCTAACATATCTGTGTGTGTGTGTGTGTGTGTGTGTGTGTGTGTGTGTTGTATTTGCATGTGTGTGCACACATTTGTATAGAAGCCAGAGGATTAATTTTTGTGTCATTCCTTCGGAGCTAGCAATCTTGCTTTTTGAGACAGGATCTCTGGTTGGCCTGGAACACACTGATTAATCTAGACTGGCTTGTCAATCAGCCCCAGGGATTTAAGAGTCTCTGCACCCCCAGCACTGGGCTTACAAGTATCATGGAGCCTGGCACTTTTTATATGTGTGTGAAGCAAGCAACTAACCACTGAGCCATCTCTCTAGGCTGGTGTATGTAATTTAAGCAAATCTCTTACTATAATTGTTGTTAACATTATCTATTGTTCCCTGTCGTTCATCAGAGTGGGAATGTCTTTCTGATAGCAACACCTGTCCACTCTTGAAGTCCATACAAGCTCAGGAAATGTCACCTAATCTGTTCTTGGGAGCCATATACTTTTTTCATACAGACTCGTGCTACTCCTTGCTCCCTAAGACTCTACTCCAGGATTAGCTCTCCTATGATCTCACACTAGTGAGCCAGTCATAACACACCTGCTTGGTTCTCACTCCTTTCCAAAGTTTACCTCTCCACTGAACCCAGCTAGCACTTTTCTATCTAGACATATTCGTGTGGAGCCAGAACTGAAAGACCTATGAAATGACAACAGCCTGCTTCACTCCTTTGCTGAAATCAGGTCCTTTCACTAACTTAAGGAGGAAGCAAGGGGCACCTTAGGAAGGGAACCTGGAACTGGGAGACTCCAGGTGGTAAGCCAGTCACAGTGTGCTTAGAAAAGGAATTCCTGTACATGTACAGGGGTGGGTAGGGTATGGAAGCCCTCAAATTCTAGCGGTGGAGATAGCTATTCTTACCTAGAACTGGCTGCACTCAGACTCTGGTGACCCAACAGACATCTGTAATCAACCACACTAACCATCTCAGCTCTTCACCCAGTGCAACCCTCACTGGACATCCCCTGGGAGGCTGGGAACACAGTGGAGCATAAGGAAGAGACCAGACCCTTCAGGGCTGCAGGCAGCAAGACTGCCTTGCCAGTAAGCCTTCCTTCTTCCTGGCCTACAAGGCTCCCTGGTGCTGTCCTTGGTGCTGATGTGGGTCTGTAAGTGAGTCTAGAATGGCTGGCATTGCTCCTGGAGAACTCACCCTATAGCACAGAGAGTCCCACCAATAAGGTCCAGAGACAAGTGGCCTATGCCTTAGAGAGGCATCAAATGAAGGATTGCTATTGTAGATGTGATGGTTTGTATATGCTCAGCCCAGGGAGTGGCACTATAAAAAGGTGTGGCCCAGTTGGAGTAGGTGTGTCACTGTGGGTGTAGGCTTTAAGACCCCCATCCTTGCTACCTGGAAATCAGCATTCTTCTAGAAACTTTCAGATGAAGATATAGAGCTCTCAGCTCCTCCTGCACCATGCCTGCCTGGATGCTGCCATGTTCCCAATTTGATGATAGTAGACTGAGCCTTTGAACCTGTAAGCCAGTCCCAATTAAATGTTGTCCTTATAAGAGTTGCTTTGGTCATGGTGTCTGTTCACAGCAGTAAAGCCCTAAGACAGGAGATTCACTGAAAGTGGGATTAACATCCATATTTCAGCATTCGTGCAGGGGTGTGTGTGTGTGTGTGTGTGTGTGTGTGTAAAGACAACCTCAGCTTTTGTTTTATTTTTATTTATTGATTTGTTTTTTTTTCCAAGACAGTGTCTCACTATTTGGCTCTGGCTGTCTTGGAACTCACTGTGTAAACCAACCAGACTGGCCTTGAACTCACAGAGATCCATGATGATTCCCTATAAGCTGTAGTATGCAAAATGAGGGCTGTATCTAGGGCTGGGAAAGAACTGTACTATTAAGCCCCACCTCAGCCCCTCACTGGTAGATGCCACGGCAGATACTCTACCACTGAGCCATGACTCTAGGCCCTTAGTGGTCTAAGAGTGTGAACTACAGCTGAGGCATCTCTAGCCCTTTTAATTTTTAATTTTTAAAAAAAAAAAAAAGATTATTTATGTATTTGAGTACACTGTCGCTCTGTTCAGATACACCAGAAAAGAGCATTGGCTCCCACTACAGATGTTTGTGAGCCATCATGTGGTTGCTGGGAATTGAACTCAGGACCTTTGGAAGAGCAGTCAGTACTCTTAACTGATGAGCCATCATTCTCACCTACTTTTTAAATGTCTTAACTTTATTTTTGTGTACATGTTTGCCTGCATGTGTATATGTGTACCACATGCATGCTGGGCACCTGCAGAGGTCAGAAAAGGTCAGAGTCTCTGCAACTGGAGTTGCAGATGTTTGTAAGTCGCCATGTGGGTGCTGGAAACTAAGCCCAGATCTCCTGTAAAAGCATAAGTGCTCTTGACCACTGAGCCTCCAGCCTCTAGGGTTTTTTGTTTGCTTAGTTTTTGTTGTGGTTGTTGCATTGTTTTGGTTTTTTGAGACAGGGTTTTCTCTATGTAGAGCTGATTATCTTAGAAATCACTTTGTAGACCAGGCTGGCCTCAAACTCGGAGAGATCCACCTATGCCTACCTCCAGAGTGCTAGGATTAAAGACATATAGCACCATCATCTGGATTGGTTTTGTTTTGTTTTGTTTTGTTTTTTGGATACAGGGTTTCACTAAGTTGCCCAGGCAGGCCTTAAACTCGGTCTATAATCCAGCCAGGCCTAAGCTTACATACAACCTTCCTAGCTTCCAAGGAGCTAGGAGGACTGGCCTATCCCACCAGTACAGACTAGTATTTCTACTTCTGGTGTCGCTTTTATTTCTCCTCACCCTGCATGGAAGCAAAAGTGAAGATGGGAGGCTCAGTGTTGTTAAACGTTCCAGTGGTTAAGACATTTAAAGCTAGGCATGGTGAAATCTTGGAAGGTGCAGGGAGGAGGACCAGGAGTTCAGGGCTAGCCTCAGTAACAGAGCAAGTTTGAGGTTCGTCTGGGATATACAGAACTTGCATCATAAAAGAGCACAGCTGGACACATGGCAATGCCTCGATGGACCAATCTGCATCGCAGCTCATGCATCTGTGGCTCAGAAGAGTGGGCAGAAAGATTGGAAGAGCCAGAAGAATACCAGGAAGTCTGTTGTGAAGCACTCTCCTGGAAATGGCTAGTAAGACAAGAACAATGTTGATATCAAGAGCTAGGCTAATTCAGAAAGGGGGGAACCCCACCTGATCTCACCCCTAGACAAAGGACTATAGGCAACCAATGACTCCAGGGAGAGGGAGAATGAGCCCTTTACTGATTATTCAATACAAAGTGGTCAACCCTGAAACCATATACACACAAACAACAGAAACAGACTCAGCAGATTGTGCATATGTATGCATATAATAATGTATGTAACAATAATAATCAAAGAAAAATAGTCTATCGGTTTGAGAGTGGGGCAATGGAAGTGCAAAGTGATGTAACTCCATTTAAATAAAAAACATATTTAAAAAAGTGCTGTTGCGTTTGTGCGAGTGCACGTGTGCAAGCACATAGGTGCGCATAACATATTTGTAGAGGTCAGAGGATAAATCCATAGAGAGTTTTCTCCATTCACCTTCATGTGACTTGTAGGGACTAAACTCAGACTGCCACACTTAAAACACCTTTACCGAGTAATTTTCACGTTTGTATTTTATAGCAGGACTGTAATGACACAGGAGCTTTTTAATATTTTAAAGCTTACTCTTTTAAGCTTGGGCAAGCTTCCAGCTACTCTAACCTGACTAATCCTGGCGCCACATCCTGCCAAGTGACCAGCTCTCTCTGCTCCACTCTGGTTTGTTTGTTCGTCTCCATGTCTGTCTGGCTGAATCGCCTGTGTGTTTCTTCTCCCAGCACCCCTCTCTCTACCCGGAAGAGCCACCCTCCACTTCCTGCCCAACTACTGGCCATCAGATCTTTATTAAAGCCAATCAGAAACAATTCCAGATTGCCTTACACAGGTAAGGAAGAAGGAATATTTACAAAATATGTGGCCAGGGATAGGCCTTAGAAATAAAAATACCAAGATCCTGCCAGCATTTAGCTCTCTGCTGGTACAGAACTGACAAGTAAATATACAGAGACACACCTTCACACAATGCACCTCAATAGTATTTTGTCAGTCTCAACATGTAGTCCTGCTAGCTTGGAAATCACTATGTAGAACTCATGGACAGTCCTCCTGTCTCAGGAGCCAAGGTTACAGGTGTGCACCACCTATGTGTACTGTTCTTACAGAGATACTGTTAAAGGTGTCCGGCTTTCTTTCATCTTTCTTTTTCTTTTTCATTCTTTTCCTTGAGATAGGATCTACCATAGCTCAGGCTGACCTTTAACTCATAATGTAGACTGTCTGTCCACATGTACCAAGCCATGGGTTTGATTACCAGCACTGCATGCACCAGGAGCAGTAGTATATGAATGTATTCATAGCACTTGGGAGGTACAGAGGGAGAATCACAAGTTCAAGGTCATCTTCAGCTTTGTATCAAAGTTCAAAGGTAGCCTGGGATACAGAAGGTACACATGTGTGCATGCACACACACACACAGATTATATAATGGACTGGAAAGGTGGTTCCATTCAAATCCACAGCACTGTGTAAATGTTGGGTGTGTATTGTGAGCTGTCTATAGTCTCAGCAGAAATGCAGTCTCCAGAGCAAGCCAGCTACCTAGACTTGGCTCCATCAGTGAGAGATCCTTCTCAACAACAAGGTGGATAGAAACAGAAGAACCCAGCATTGGCCTCTAGCCTCCATACATATGCTTGTGCATTGCCATACATACACAAGCATGTACGTGTACACACACACGCACACACGAGACTTTTCTTTTTATCAATTTATTTACACACCAAACGCTGTCTTCCCTCCCAGTCCCCCCTGCCATAGTTTCCCACCACCACCACGAACTAAAAGACATGCATGGGCTGAAACCAGAGTTTTTAATTTTTTGATTTTCAAGACAGGGTTTTTCTCTTTTTGCCCTGGCTGTCCTGGAACTAGCTTTATAGACCAGGCTAGCAGATAACTGAGATCTGCCTGCCTCTGGCTCTCTGGCTCTCTGGCTCTCCAGCTCTCCGGCTCCCCCGCACCCCCCTCTCTGCCTCACTCACTCTGCTTCTCTCTGCTTCTCTCTCTGCCTCACTCTCTCTGCCTCTCTCTTTCTCTGCCCCCTCTCTGCCTCTCTCTGCCCCTCTCTGCCCCTCTCTGCTTCTCTGCTTCTCTCTCTGCCTCTCTGCTTCTCTCTCTGCCTCTCTCTGCCCCTCTCTGCCTCCCTCTCTCTGCCTCTCTCTGCCCCCTCTGCCTCTCTCTCTGCACCTCTCTCTGCCTCTCTCTCTGCCCCTCTCTGCCTCTTTCTCTCTGCCTCTGTCTCTCTGTCTCTCTCTCTCTGTGTCTCTGCCTCTGTCTCTGTCTCTGTCTCTCTCTGTCTCTGTCTCTGTCTCTCTGTCTCTGTCTCTGTCTCTCTCTGTCTCTCTGTCTCTCTGTCTCTCTGTCTCTCTCTCTCTCTCTCTCTCTCTCTCTCTCTCTCTCTCTCTCTCTCTCTCTCTCTCTCTCTTTCTGCCTCTCCCTCTCCCCTGACTCCCTCACTGCTGGGATTAAGGATGTATGCCACGACAACCCAGCTGAGTGAGAGACTTTTGGTTAGCCAGGGAGAACATGGAAACAAACCTGTGAAAGGCAGGACCACAAGAATTGGAAGAACAATCTTCCCCATAAAAGTGTCCAGTGAGCATGCCAACAGGCATTCAGATCTTCATCCATGAAGATCTCATGGATGAGATCTCATCCATGAGAGGAACAGAATGCAAAACCACATTTCTCAATGAGGGCTGAAGAGAAAGCTCAGTGGTTATGAGCACTGGGTGCTCTTCTAGAGGACCCAGATTTGATTCCTAACATACAACAAGTTGTAGTAACTTACAACTGTCTGTAGCTCCAGTTCCAAGGGCTCAGATGTCTTCTTCTGAACTCCACAGGCACCAGGCATGCACCAGGCATGCATGTGGTACACAGGCACCAGGCATGCATGTGGTACACAGGCACCAGGCATGCACCAGGCATGCATGTGATACACAGGCACCAGGCATGCATGTGGTACACAGGCACCAGGCATGCATGTGGTACACAGGCACCAGGCATGCATGTGGTACACAGGCACACATACAGGCAAAACATTTTGATGCATAATCTTTTAAAATTAAACACTGAAGTATATCCACACATCCATTAGGATTTCTGTTAACTATGTTTCCCATCTCTGTTTCAAAATACCTGTCAGAAGCAGTGTAAGGGAAGGCAGGTGTGATGATGAATGCCTATAAGCCCAAAATTCAGGAGGTGGAGGGAGAAATGTCAGACATTCAAGGTCATCCTCCACTTCTCTACTACACAGTGAGTTTGAGATCAGCCTGGGCTACGTTAGACCCCATCTCAAAATTTAAAAGAAGAGGAGGGGGAGGAGGAGGAGGAGGAGGCTCACAATTTCAAGAGAGTCCACAGTAATGGGAAGGGAATGGTAGCCAGAGCAGAGCAGCTCCATCTGTGGCAGTGGGAACTTCTTCACTTCTCTGCAGATCAGAATGCAGTGGGACAGGAAGGAGGCTCCAGCTCCAGCTCCAGCAGCAAGATCCAGCACCCTGCCCCTCCCCCAAACAGTTAAAATACATAATCCTGGGAGGGACACTTCACATTCAAACAAACCATAACTACTAGTATTTTAAAGGGGTAATGGTGAAGACATGGCTCAGTGGTTATGAGTGTGTGCTGTTTTTTTGTTGTTTTGTTTTTATTGTTTGCTTTCTTTGGAAGCAGGGTCTTGGTTGGCCTAGAAATCACTATGCGGATGAGGCTGCCTCTGCCTCTCAAGTGCTGGGATTAAAGAGTGTATTGCTATGTGTACTGTTCTTACAGAGGACCTGAGTATGGTTCCCAGCACTTACATGGGATGGCTGCCTGAATCATTTCTGGACCCCTGAACATTTGTGTGAGTACACACACACACACACACACACACACACACACACACACACACACGGCTGCTGAAGAGATCATATAACGACTCTTCAAGGAATTAAAGTTCGACTAGCAGGCAAGGGAAGCTCAGTGGTAGATTACTTGCTGGGCAAGCATGATAACCCAAGTTCCATCTCCAGCACCCATTAAATGCCAGGCATAAGAGTACACACAAACCTGTAATCACAGCTTTGGGCTGGTGGAAACAGGAGAATGTCTGGAGCTTGCCAGCTAACCAGTCTACCCTGTGAGATCCATGTTCAATGAGAGATGAGTTCAGGAGATAGCTCAGTGGTTAAGAGCACTTAGCTGCTCTTGCAGGAAACTGGAGTTCTGATCATAACAACCACATGTAGGTTCACACCTGCCTGCAACTCTGGTGCTGACGTATCTGATGCCCTCTTCTGACTTCTGCTGACACTGCAGAAGTCCTGGGGTGGATATATTTAAGATATAGCATATACATGTAAGAAACTATCAAAGAATAAATAAGTTTTTGAAAATCTCATTTTGACAAAAAAATGAACTAAAATTTTCCACTTCTGTGAAGTACCTAGAATAGTCAAATTTGTAGAGGTAGGAAAGAAGAATGGGATGCTATTTAATGGTTATAGAATTTCAGTTTTTAACCAGTTGTGGTAGCTCGTACCTGTATCCTGGAGCACTTAGGAAGCTGAGGCAGAGAACTGCTGTGAGCCTGGCCATATATGGACTACAGTGAATTTTACACCAGTCTATACTAGAGAGTGAGATCTATTCATAAATACAAAACGGGTTGAAAGATGATTCAACAGGTAAAGCATTTGCAACATATATATGAGGACCAGAGTTCAGATCCCCAGAATACCCAGAAAAGATGGGTGGTTATAGCAGCTTGACTGTAATCCCAATGGGCAAGAAGTAGAGACAGGGAATATCTGGAGAAAGCTGGCTAGCCAGCCAGTATAAGTTCAGCAAGATTCTGCTTAAATAAATAAGGTGGACAGTGATTGAAGAAAGTCACTCAATGCCAACCTTGAGCTTCTGTAGGGAACACACTCATAGATAGCACTGGGAAAAACAGGAATGTTAAACATGCAGGTTGTCTTTTCAAGGAAAATATGTAGAACCTATCTTCTGCCTAGAAGGCTGGAAATGGAGGTGCTAATAATCTAAGTTATCCTTGTACTATTTGTAGGGTCAGACTACGAGCTCCCACAAGCAGGACAGGAGGCAATTAGTCAAGGTGATCTTTGCCTTATCTATATGACCAAGGGCTCCTTCAAGCAGGATCAGAGAAACTTAATAGTCTAGGGGACCTTTGCATTATCTGGTCTGGCCAGGGGCTCTAAGATCCCACAGCCAGGATCAGAGGTGGCTAATAACCTACATGAACTGAACACTATCTGTATGACCAAGGCCACATCAGATCCTCCTGTAGGCCTATAATACATGTAACTTATCTCTAAAACCCATCTTCATGGATGTGACATATACTTTGAGAAGTGTTGCGATGTAATTATGCCCCCTTGTGCACAAGGGATTGTGTTACACCTGCAAACTTTTGTTTTCAAATTGTACAAATTAAATATGCCTCAAATAAACTGCTCAGGGTCAGACTCTAGAAGTTTGAAGCATCACTAGCTACAGCTGAGTTGTGTTGAACCCGATTTTCTTCTTGTCTCATGTGGATTGTTACTCTTGATGGCCCAAGTGTCTGCAGAGACCCTCACAGGCCTCAACATGCAGGATACACATGCACCAACATCTGTACATATGAACACACATACACATATGCATGCACACCACACATACAAACCCATAAAAAGAAAGTTTTTATTTTTTTTTAAAGCACTTGCTTTCAAGTCTGATAAGCTGAGTTTCATACAGTGGAAAGGAAGAGCACACTCCTGCAGTTGTCCTTTGATCTCCACTTGAGTACTGTGGCATGGGCCCTAAAGATGGCCCTGTAGTCAAGAACAAGCTGAACTTCTGATCCTCCTGTCTCCACCTCGAAAGTGTTAAGATTATGTTTGCACTATCATGCCAAGTTTATATTAAGTCCTGGAGATTGTACTCTACTGAGCTATACCCCCTAGCCCAACTTTAGTTTTTTGTAACAGAGTCTAATAACACATCCTAGGCTGTCCTGGAATTCACAGTGAAAGCCAGGCTGGCCTCAAACTCCTGCCCCTCAAGTGTTGGACTACAAGCACTCATCACACTTAGCAACTTTTGTGTTTTATCAGTTGCAATGACTGTAGTTATGCTTTCCTCCTGAGCTCCTGCAGTGATGGCATGGACATAGAAGTCATGCTTTTGCTCTGCATCACTAAATGCACATTGCAGACAAAGTAGTGGAGGCAGGTGTTGGAGCTCATCATGTGTTCTGACACAGACTAGGAAGCCCAGACATGGGAAGCGGCTTGTCAAGGTCACACTGCAGATGAGAACCACCCTGAAGTTCTTCCTTCCTACTGTACACCCATCTGCAGTTACCTGTCGACTCCAAGGTCCCTCTATCCTCACTTCTTCCTGACACTGTAACTACTGTGGCTGTGTTCCCCAGAAAGCTATCTTGCTAAGGATGTGGCTCAATAGTGGAGTGCTTGCTTAACACCCACAAAGCCCTAGATTCTGTCCCCACCACTACAAAAATGTACTCGTGTGTTAGTTCTAACACTTGAGAGGTGGAGGCAGGAGCACTGTAAATTCAAGGTCATCTTCAGCTACACAGTGGGTTCAAAGACTACCAGATGAGTGGGGGTGAGGCAGGTTAAAAAGGTTGGCAGAATGCTTGCTATATAAACATGGCAAACAGAATTTGATTCTCCAGAACCCACATAAAAAGTCAGGCATAATAGCATGTGTTTATAATCCTACTCCCTGGGGTTCACTGATCAGCTCCTCCCACCTCTGTCTCACACACACACAGAGTGAGAGGGGAATGGGATGTGATCAGGTAACAAGCCTTGAATCATAGAGATTAATCAAGATGTTTGCTTGAGGAGCTGGCTGAGGCAGGATAGTGAATTTGAGAGTACCATGGGTCATGGGTTACATGATAAAATCCTGTCTGAAAAGACACACATAAGGGCTGGAGGAGCAAATGACTCAGCAGTCAAGAGTGCTTATTATGGGCTGATCTGAGTTCAAGGCAGGCCTGAGTTACAAAGTGATCCTGTACCTCAAAAAAATAAAAAAATAAAGGTTGGGGAATGGAGAATTACTTGATTACATGCTTTGCTAAGTGGTGGTGGCACACACCTTTAATTCCAGCACTTGGGAAGCAGAGGCGGGTGGATTCCTGAGTTCGAGGCCAGCCTGGTCTGCAGAGTGAGTTCCAGGACAGCCAGAGCTACACAGAGAAACCCTGTCTCAAAACAAAAAACAAAAACAAAAACAACAACAACAAAAATCAAAAGGGCTTGGGGGTTGGGGGAGACAGTTCGCAACTGCCTGTAATCCAGATACAGATCTGACCCCTCCAACCTCCACAGGTACTTTCACTTGTGTACATACCTACACACAGATAAATACAAGCTCACATAATTCAGTGTGTGAGAGATGTATGTACTTGCTGTGCAATCATGGGGACTAGAGTTTAAATCGTATAAGCCCAGCTGAGGAGGGCAGAGACAGGCTGGAGCTTGTTGGTCTAGTGGAGAAACAGCAAGCCCCAGGTTCTGGGAAGACTCTGCCTCAGACAGGTGGACAGAGAGAGAGGATACCAGATATCCTCTTTGGATGTCAGTAGAAGCATACAAGTTTACACATCTGTACACGCATGTATACCCATTGCACTGGCTGGTTTTGTGTGTCAAGTTGACATAGGCTGGAGTTATCACAGAGAAAGGAGCTTCGGGTGAGGAAATACCTCCATGAAATCCAGCTGTAAGGCATTTTCTCAATTAGTGAGCAAAGAAGGAGGGCCCATTGTGGGTGGTGCCATCCCTGGGCTGGTAGTCTTGGGTTCTATTAAGGCTGAAGCCGGACGGTGGTGGCGCACCCCTTTAACCCCAGCACTTGGGAGGCAGAGGCAGGCTGATTTCTGAATTCGAGGCCAGCCTGCTCTACAAAGTGAGCTCCAGGACAGCCAGAGCTATACAGAGAAACCCTGTCTCAGGGAAAAACAGGACAAAAAAAAAAGCAAGCTGAGCAAGGCAGAGGAAACAAGCCAGTAACATCTCTCCATGGCCCCTGCATCAGCTCCTGCTTCCTGACCTGCTTGAGTTCCAGTCCTGACTGACTTCCTCTGGTGTTCAACAGCAGTGTGGAAGTATAATCTGAATAAACCCTTTCCTCCCCAACTTGCTTGTTTTGTCCATGAATAGAAACCCTAAGACACCCTCTCACACCGAAATCTTTTTTTCTAAAGCCAAGCTTGCTGTTCAAACCGTCACCATCCCCCTATACATTCCTCCCAAATAATGGCAACACTGTTCCAACACTCGTTTTACTTAAACAGCTAGAACCACATCTGGGGCAGTGTAAAGGGGCAGGTAGATAGGAAAGGCTGACTGGGAAAAGGAAGTGGGCATGGGGAAAGGAAGACAGGATATGGGTTGGGTTGAGGGTCCTAGAATCCAAAAGCAGGAGCCAGGGAAGGCAGCTTGAAATTAGTGGTAGATTTGAAATTCTGCCAACAGTATACAGATGTTTAAGATGGCCACCTATCTGTCAGCACATGACTGGAAGCACTGACTTGCCAGGCTGGGTCAGTGTAAAAAGCCAAAGTCCTTATGGGAGGGGATCCCAGGCTGTCTGGGTTCTGCATTAGTGGGTTTTGAGCCCTGGGTTCCTGAGGGCTGACAGGGTGAGGAGGAGCTGGGCTGCATAATAGGTGCTCATGACCACTAGGCGGGCAAAAGGTAAAGAGTAAACAAAAGTGTCCCAGGCCAGCACTCCATCTGAGAACGTAAAGAGCGCAGCACCCCAGCCAGCACTTCCACCCCAGACAAGGCCTCGCCACAGCATGGAGTTCAAGATCAGCCCATAGACCAATACAGGCAAGACCACGTCCGGCTCAAGGTGTGGCAGGAGGAAGCTGGAGTATGTCAGAGAGGCCAAGGTGGTGCAGAGCAGCAATCCGGGCTGCAGTGGGGACAGGCCAAAAGCCCAGAGGTAGCATAAGTGGGCAACAGAGAAGGCTGCCATGCCTGAGGGAGAAAGAGATAGGAACTCAGTGAAGTAGGTGTGGGTAACCAGTGAGGCACTAGTTGGCCTCCTGCTTCTTACTGTTGTCTTTGGCCACCACCAGACATGAAGAACAATGTCCCCAAAGCACCAGCTCCCACAGTGGCCACATCACCATCATGTTCCGCTGATTATAGTACTCTTTTTCTTGATGGGTCTCCAATTTCTTTTTATCCTTGGGTGTTCAACCAGTTCCCAAAGCAATGGCAATGACCTTAAAATTCATAGCATCATGTCCTTGCTTTGCTCAAGTATCTGCCAATTCCAAATCGTGTTCTAGGAAGCCCCATACCTTTGTTTTACCCACCATCCTACTCTAGCCAAACTGGCCCATTTGGGCAAAATAACTCACTGTTACCCCAGGTCCTTTCTACACACTATTTCCATGCCCAGGATGGCCACTCTTCCCATATATACAAATATCCTTATTCCTGTAATACCTAGCCCTTGAGAAAGCTAAAGCAGGAGGATCCAACATCTTAGGCCATTCAGACCAGCCTGGACTACAGACATCTCAAAAATGACTCCTTACCACTCCTACCCACCTCAGCCATGCTATACCTTAATTTTCTCCACACCATCCCTTCTAACCAGGTAAGCCCACATCTTCCAACCGAACAGCCCGACTCCAAGCCCCTGGCTGAACTGTGAGTTACCCTACCACTCATCACTGCTTTCTGGTATCTCAGGATAGCCTAGTTCAACCCAGGGGATATAGGGAAGGTTCCTTATAATGAAAAGCTGTGTTCCAGCACCGACTCAACTTACAAGAGCCCTAGGTGTGTTGTCACGGGATTCCCTGCTCACCAGAAAAGAAAGCTTCAGGCCAGATGAGGCAGGCATCTCCCACAGCAGAACACAGAAGAGCTCCCTGCAAGAGCCAGGTGTAGCTCCCACCAGGGGCCACAGCCCACAGGAACAAAACCAGGCAGAGAATGGGTTGGCACTTGATCAGGGCACTGACCCAAGATGGCTGGTCCACAGGAATCCAGAGGAGGAAGAAAAGGGAGCAGGCAAGGATGAAGGGGACCAGCCACCTGCGGACCTGTGGGTACTTCAGGAGAGGGAAGCTGCTCAGTCTCCCACACTCAGCCCAGTCCTGGGTTAGGGGTCACAGCAAGGCACTGTAGGAAATGTCTAATTCCAGTACTTAGGAGGTGGAAACAGGAGGCTGTTGAATTCAAAACCTGTCTAGGATATATAGAGAGAACCTATTTTAACACCAGTCCCCACACCACCCTCATGCCAGGATCCAAGTGTGTCCAGGTTGGACTTTCCGGACTAGGATCTTTAGCTACCTTCATGTCTCCTGCAAGGGCAAAATCATGATACCTTAAAACCTAGCCTCCTAGAAGGACAGGGGATCCCCACCAACTCACCAATCATAGAGTATCACAGGCCCCAGGACTGCCCACTTTCCCAGACCTGACCCTATCCCCACCTTACAGGTTCTCACTTGATCTGAAAAGAGTGTCTCCAGGGGCAGCCCCTCTTTTCTAGCATCCATGTTGAGTCACTTCTCTTTAGGAACTAGTGGCTTCAGAGGGTAGAGGGGAAGCCTCGTGGTTACACATTAACCCAAGTGTCCTGTGGACTCTGGGGCTGATAACAGGGCTCACTCAAGGCCTGTTCTTGTCTGGCACTTGCTGATAAGGTATCCATCAGGAACCAACAGTTCTTCCACCTTCCAGCCCCTCCCCAGCACTTAGAAACCTGGCCACCACCTCCATTATGGGCAAAAGTGAGTCCCCCCCACCCCCAAGTGGAGCTCCCAATGTCTCACGCCCAGCCAATCAGAAGGACAATGCAGGGTTCCACAGAGGAGTAGCCCCACAACCAACCCTGGAGAACAAGGAGGCAGGAAGGACTCCAGAGGAGTCCCACAAGTGCTGGCTAAATAAATCCTGTATTGTGATTGAAGTCATTCAAACATTTCATGGAAAGATGATCACTCCAGTCACTGTTCTGCAGCCTGCCTTCCCATGTACAAGACAGGTACCTAATGGATGCCAAGGAACCACTAGGTTCTTCAACCATCCCCTCGGGATGCTACATTGTATGTCCATTCTCAAGGCAGCTTCCTGTCTCCTAATTTCTCCCACACTTTGTTTTTGAGACAGGGTTTCTCTGCCCACCCCTGGCTGTCCTGGAACTCGGTTTGTAGACATGGCTGGGCTTGAACTCATGCAGATCCTCTGTCTCCTGAGTACACCACCACGCCTGGTTGCCTCCTATCCCCTTAGTGGCAGGAAGCTCAGCTTCAAAGCCCAGGGACCTCTTGCTCTTTTTAGCAGGTCTGTTAGAGGATAGAGGTAAGAGAGCTGAGCTAACTCAGCACAGCCCTACCTGATCTGCATTTCAGAACAGGGCCAAGGAGGTACACACTCAGGATGAGAGTGCCCCAAAGTGCTAACTCCTGATGCTCTGCTTAGTGTATAAGCATTCCACATACCCCTACACCCACATATACTCTCACAAGTGTGGTCCTAAGAGAATGTAGCTCTCTCTAGGCCAAGGAGAGCATGTTCATCCAACTGAGTCCCACACCAGGAATCTTCTACTATCTTCCTTTATTTATATTTGCAGTATGAAACACAAGCTCTGCACACATACTTGCACATTCACACCAGCCTGGGGGAGGGAGCTGGGACAAGGCCACTTGGCAGCAGTGCTGGAACCCTCAGGGTATGATGGGGTACCCAGCAACCCCCATTCTGGGCCTCTGGGGATGTTGCCAGGGACGCTCTGTTCCTGGAGGCCCAGGGCCAGGGGCCAGATGACTGGTCAAAGTGCAAGGTCTGGACAAACACATGGCCATACAGGCCTGATGCCCTCTATTACACCCCAAGGTGGTCCTGAGTGAAAAGCTGGGTACGAGCATCTGCACCAGAGCACAGGTCAGCGGCCTCAAACCCCAGCGCCAGCCCCTACTGGGACAGACAGGGAGGTTGTGCTTCAGAGCTGCTGGCCCAGTTATTGTCCTGGCTTCCTTTCTTACTTCTCCCTCAATATATATATATATGTATATATATAATATATAATATACTTCTCTCTCTCTCTCTCTCTCTCTCTCTCTCTCTCCTTTCTCTCTATGTGACTCTCTATCTTTATTCTTGGAGACAAAACTCCATAGTTTCTCTTCTCAGTGCAAATGGGGGTGGGTGAGGGCATCTCCCTGGCACCAGCCTCCTTGGGAGTCCAGAGGAGAGAATGTAGGGTATGGGACAATGGAGTACAGGGCCACCAAAGGACTCATCCTGCCCCACTGAGGGATTCCACAGGGAGGACAGAGGATTTGGCCACCACTGCCACCAGGCAGCTACCTGGAAATAGAGAGAAACACATGTGAGGATCCAGTGACCCCATCTTGCCGACCCACCCCAGGCTACTGCCACACTCACTGGGAACCCGATGAAATGGGCCCTCCTGGAGTAGAGCCGTTGGGCATCTCAAGGGCCTGGGCACTGTTAGGGGAGAAAGGAAATGTGGAGGTTATTTTTTGCCCTACCAGCCTTGCTTCATCCACCCAACACGGCCCAGAGAGACTAACTCACCTCTGGCTTTGGGGAAACCCCAAATGTTCTGGGCTCTTTTTCCCCTCCATGGTCTGAGGGGCCTGGTGGGCCTTGAAGTCTGGGACAGAGGTAGAGGGCTCTCTGGTTGCACTGAGAGAGATCAATTTGACTACTGTTAGATATTCCTATATCCCTGCCTGCCTGCTTGAGGCCACCCATCTTTGCTGAAGGGGTCTCAGGTAAGGGCAGGGCTGGGCAGCAAAGAGATCTCAGAACAGAAAGGCCTATGAGCATACTAATGGCAGAGCATAGTGGGGCTGCAGAGCCACAGGGGGAAAACCAGAACTTATACCCAGCTACTCTCAGTGGTCATCCCCTTGTAGGATATGTTTCTGGGGCTATGCACAGTCCTGCTTCTTGTGGTCTCTGATCCTCTTGGAAGCTGTTCTTACCTCTGGGGTAATAAGAGCCCTTTTATGTGCCACTGTTCAAACATTTAATTACAAAAAGGAATGACTACAGGGACACAGAAGCTCAAGATAGAGCTTAGTGCTGAGGACAGCTAGGGACAAGAGTCCAGCACCCACCTCAGCAAGGAGGCTGAGCTTCCCCTACCCCACCTCCAGCTGAGATGGGTCATCAATGGTCACCTGTCCAAGGAGCTTGGGGCAGAGCGCATCCCATGCAGTGTGGCCTGGACATCCGCAACACAAACCAAGGCCTGGCAGGGGGCTGTGGAAAAAGAGATGGGCCACATCTCAGCTGCCACCTTCCAGGAAGCTGAGACATGACTATGCTGTATTCATACATGTGGGCCTGAGACAGAGTCCAGAGCCCTTATAGGAAAGGTATGGCTTAGCTCACCCAAGGGCTCTGCTACTTTGCTGCTATCTGTGACTTCCTGAGGTGCTGAAGGGTGTGTGGGGTCCTGAGACCTAAAAGGTAAAAAAGAGGAGCTTGAAAGGATGACTGTGGTCAACTCCCAAGCCTAAGAGACACAGGAGTGCCTCCCAGACCAGATGCCAAGCAATACCCGCCTGCCCTGCCCTGTCCATTCACACCTGAGCTGTGGGGAATCGTGGGCTGGAGGGCTGGATAGGATCTGGATAGAGGGCATGTCTGCCTCCTTGGAAACTGGGGAACCTGTTGGGGCATCCATAGGCACTGGGTCAAAGGTAGCAGTCCAACTCGGGCCTGTGGTAGAGGTGAGAGAACATGGACAAAAGATGAGCTTAAAACAGTCAGAAACTCCATGTACACCAGAGCATAAGCCATCCAACACTCACCAGGAGGCTGAGTGCCGGGGCTGGAGAAGGAGGAAGGGCTGGTTCTTCCACAGGCTGCCTGGTCAGCCCCCTCATCCTCATCCTCTTCCTCGTCATCCTCATCATCCTCACTGTCTGTGCTTCCTCCACTCCTGCCACAGACACCAACTCATTAGGTGGCCATGTAGGGACAGACTATGACCCATTTCCCTAACCACAAAGCAGATGACAAAAGATGGAGAACAAAGGTCTCCAGGGAGGTCCAATAAGCCCAGGAATATGAGGGTGCTGGAGAAGCCAGCCAACAAGTGGAGTCTGAGTCACTTGAGACCTAGACTCAGCTACAAGAGATGAGGCATCAACTCTCAAGTCACCGGTGGCCAGTATCATCAAATCCATACAAGCCTTTGCACCTGGGAACAGCCACTTACTGTACGGAAGGAAGAATGGCATTGAGATGTTTACAAACTGGGACTTGGGCAACTGTCTGGGTTACTTTCTAAACCCAGCTCTGTGAGGTTTTTGGGAACTCATTAGAATAAAGAAAGGAAGAATATAAAAACACAAAAAGCATAAAGAGGGTGTGGTGGTACACGCCTATAATCCCAGCACTCAGGATGATTAGAAGTTCAAGGTTATCCTCAGATACACAGCAACTTTAAGCCAGCCTGGGCTACATGACAGTATGTCTCAACGAAACAACAAAACAAAAATCTTGAAAGAGAGAGGCGG
>NW_022196904.1:1825430-1829625 GCF_008632895.1 Mastomys coucha
AAAAAAGGACAAAGACACAGACACTATTTCTAATGCTGTTATAGCATCAGCCTGTGTCCATCAACAGAGCACTAGATAAAATGTGATCTATACACAAAAAGTCTGAGTTTTATTCAGCCATAAAGTATGAAATTACATCATCTGCAGGATAACATAACACTATGTTAAGGGAAATGAGCAATAGTTTATAAAAAACATACAAAAGGGCAGTTAGTTGGCAAAAGGAAAAGAGAGAATAAGAAGGGAGTAATAACATGCATTAAAATGTCATTTTTTTAAAAATCTACCATTTTGTACAACAAATTTATTCCAACTTAAGTGTATGTATGTATGCATCAGCAAGATGGCTCAGCAGATAAAGTCACTTGCTACCAAGTCTGACCACCTGAATTCAACCACTGGGACCTAAATTGTGGAGGAGAGAACTGACTCCTACAAGCTAAGCCAAGCGTGTGGCACACACCTGTAATCCCTGCCTCAAAACATTTTAGTGACAAAAATCTCAGACACAGGATCCACCCACTCCCTATATTGTATGATTATAGAGAGTGGGGGAAGCAGCCATGTGGGGGCACAAAGGGCTCAGGTCCTGCTCCTGGCTCTAGATGCTGACTGTGTGCTTCCATTTCACTGCAAACCCAGGTGATATACATTTATCTGTATGCACACTATACAAATATAAAATTAACATAAATAACTGGTTTTCAGTCAAGTTAATAAGGTAAAAGCTTAGAGCTACAGGCCATACACGAGGTGGTGTTTACCTCAGCAAAAGTTCTGACATGAAATAATTTGTTCACACTATCAGGCAAAAGAAAAAAAGAAAAGAAACAAAGAAAATGACTTATGAACAATATAATTGAGAGAGGTTTCTTCTCTCATTTCAGGAAAAGGAAGGGAAATTTGTGTGGCATCATTTGAACTTAGGAGCGCAGTTTAATGATGGAGAGCTCTCTTCATTTTGTGCCTATTCATATGAATTGGGTTTCTACCACTTATGATTGAAAACACCCAACTAACATATAACACTGATTTTTCTCATTCACTTCAGTCTCAGTCTAACATATTTACATGCCTCTGCATTTAGTGTGTGAGTGTGCCCTTGTATACATGCATCTGTTTAAGTGCACATACATCCCCAAGCACTGGGAACTTAAGAGCTAGGAGGGCAGAGGGAAACTCACCGCACACCAGGGGGCTGGCTTGTCTGGGATGCTCTTACTGGCTGGCTGCCCTGCCAAGCACCATACTCGCCATCTGACTCTGCTGAGCCTTGGCCCTCCTCCTCCTCCTCTTCTTCTTCATCATCAAACTGCTGGATCCGGTCCTTATAGCATATCTCAAGCAGGTTGGCATTGGGCTGCAGAGCAGGACAGGAGGATGGGCTATATTGCTTGTGACCCCTCCCCTCCCCATAGCCAAGAGAGGAAGCACTCACATTTTCATCGTCAGCATTTAGGGAGAAGGTAATGTTGGCAGTCTTGTCAAATGGTGCACTGGAAGAAAAGGAAAAGGTGAAATGGGACATAATCCTCACCTCCTTTGCTTGCTCACATGACACACTGCAACCCCCATTACTATGCAAATTCAACTCCTCCCTAAGATGTTATAACTTCAAACCCAGTGTCCACAGCACTCTAAGGTCACATTAAGAAGGAAGAGAATAAGTCACCTAACACATACATTCACAGCACATTCCATTTGGTTCTCACAATCACACTAAAGGGCAGTGTCCTCATCTCCTCCCTAAACATAAAAACCTCTTGGACTGGAGAAGTGGCTCAGTAGTCAAATACATTTGCTGCTCTTGTAGAGGACCTGAACCCAGTTCCCGGCAACCACATGGTGGTTCATGACCACCCATAACTGCAATTCCTGGGGATTCTACACCCTCTTCTGGCTTCCACTGGCACTGCAAACATGTAGTGCACATACATACATACATACAGGCAAACTCAAATACATAAAGTTAAAATAAATCTTAAGACAAAAACAACAAAAACAGGGGCTGAAGAGATGGCTCAGCAGTTAAGAGGACTGACTGCTCTTCCAAAGGTCCTGAGTTCAATTCCCAGCAACCACATGGTGGTTCACAACCATCTGTAATGGGATCCAATGCCCTCTTCTGAAACAGATGCTCAGAGGACAGAGACTCAGGTAACCTGCCCTACAAGAAGGTCTGCAGGATGTTCTGAATCCTGATCTGTCTGTGGAATAGCCTCAGGCAACTCGATTTGCACTTCTAAATCTCCTTTTGTCATCTGTAAAATTGAGGAAACAAGGGGCTGAAGAGATGGCTCAGTGGATAAGAGCATTGACTGCTCTTCCAGGAGTCCTGAGTTCAATTCCCGAGTTCAATTCCCAGCAACCACATGGTGGCTAACAATGATCTGTAATGGAATCCAATGCCCTCTTCTGGTGTGCCTGAAGACAGCTACAGTGAACTCATAGACATAAAATAAATTAACGTATCTTTTTTTAAAAAATTGAGGAAACAATCTACCTTGATGGGTGTTTTCAAGGACTCAGAATTACAACCTAGGTAAGTTTATACATACATCCATGGTTCTGATAACAACAACCTGGGCTGTGCCAATTTGTTCTTCATAACCACTGTACAACAAAGCAAACTACTATAAAGCATTGACAAGACACTCCCTATTCTGACACCACTATCTGTGAGGGGCTCTAATTACACCATTACCATTTATTGCTAACAGGAAATACAAGGGGACCAATCATTTCCTATCAGGGTTTGTGACCTTTAGTTTGTGGCCACCATCCTCTTCCTTGTCCGTAGTGAGAACACAAGTGCTAGAGGGAAAGAAATGGCCAAGTATTCTCCTGGAAAATATATAACACTAAGTGCCAATGAAGCACACTGCTTCAAGGAGAACAGGTACAGGTATAGGCTGCAGTAGCTGACACATGACCCCTAACCTTGAGAAGCCTGTATTATGGCACTCAAGTGTTAAATATGGGAATATAATCAACCATTTTTTGAGATGGCTTGTTACGTGCCAACTGTGAGGTGCTCCTTATAGGCAATGCCTTCTGGGTAGTTCAGGCAGTTAAATTATTATTATTATTATTATTATTATTATTATTATTATTATTATTATTATGAGTGTTCTTTTCTTATGCACATCAGAAGACAGAATCATAACCCACTACAGGTGGTTGTGAGCCATCACTGGGAATTGAACTCAGGAACTTTGGAAGAACAGCCAGTGCTCCTAACCAATAAGCCAACCAATAAGCCATCTCTCCATCCCTGACAGTTAAATCTTATTGGGATCCCACTGCAGAGAGCCTCAAAATTCAGCAATCTGACAATCATGTTCTCCTTTTCCAGAGACATCAAGACTTCATCAAGACCAAGCCATCTCTCACTGAGGTATCATCCCTACACTATACACTATGCTCGCCATCTTCACCATGAAAAATGTGTGTCCTACCCTCATGAACTTCACTGTGGAAGGGAAGAGGACTACGGACTGGATCTGAGTCTGGAAGAGGTGAACACACAAGGCCATACATAGGTAAACCCCAAAACAGGCTGCTGGCTAAGCCATGGTGCATGAACAGATGAACATTCAAGAAAAGGCATAAGACATATACCATCACGAGGTTAAACAGCACTGTGACCTCACAGAGGAACACACACAGGCAGGCCCAGCACAAGTTGTCACAAAGCAGAGCCTTAACTTCACATGAGGAACACTTACTTCACACTTTCTTCCTGCTCCCCAAACTCCTCATCATTAAAGCCAAAGTGGTCAATGAAGGCCGAGGTCATGCGTTGCATCTGGAAGTCCATGAAGGCCTACAAGACGCATGGAGGTCAGGGATGGAAGGGGGCTGCTGTTCCCCACTCCTCCCACCTTCACAAGCTCACGTCTACCTGCTGCAATACAGCCTCCTCAGGGAAGTTGAACTCCTTGAGGCGGTCATCTTCATCATCACTGGAAGAGTGCAGGTGATGAGTGTTTACCTAGGGATAGGATGATGGAGAGTGATCAGGACCTGATGAAACCCCGAGACAAGAGCAAGGCAAAAAGCAATAGGAAGTAGGGGCATGAGCCACATCTAGAGGAAGAAAAGAATGAGATATCAGGTCAGGCCTCACCAGATCCACTGTGTTCTTCTTGTTGGTCTCAGCCAGGGGTCCTGACACAAATGCTTCCCATCGCTG
>NW_022196904.1:1829652-1832945 GCF_008632895.1 Mastomys coucha
CCAGATCCACTGTGTTCTTCTTGTTGGTCTCAGCCAGGGGTCCTGACACAAATGCTTCCCATCGCTGCTGCTGTTCCTCTGGCAGCTCCTTTAGCAGTTGTCCCAGTTGTTCAGCATTGGGCCCCTGTTCTGCATTCTGCACCACGGCATTGGCCACCCGAGTCAGGTGGCCCATGTAGCCTTTCCTTGGGCCCCCTCCAGACCTGATAGAGAGTGGAGGTCACTGCTGGGTGACAGACTAGATGCCTGGGCTACCCAGGCCCCCAACCCATCCTCCCACTGTCTGTCCTATCTGTCCCCCACAGGAAGGCTGCAAGTACTGACTGCACACGGTCGTTCTCCTCCCAGGATGCCAGAATGCGCTCCACCAGGCGGCAGTGCTGAAGGAGCTGCAGAAAAGCAAAGAGGATTTAGCTTGGGGATATCTACATTTCCAAAGGCCAGCAGATGGGGGGGGGAGGGGGAGCCTTTACTCAGCAAACACAGTTCACCAGGCCCTCAGCCTATGAGCAGAGGAAGGAAAAGTGGGAGCCAGTGTCTCCAGCTTGCTTTAATTCTGAATTTCTCTTTTTCCTTTTCTGATACAAGGTCTCATGCAGGCTAGCCCCAAACTCTTTATATATCCTCCCAAGTACATCACCACACTTGCTTTTTTATGTTGTACTGGGGACTATGGGGAACTTCATGCATGCTAGGTACCACCTAGCCAAGTAAGTTATATCCTGGGCCCTAATTTTCTTTCCTCTGAGACTATGTAGCCTAAGCTAGACTCAAAAAGTTGAGGTCCTCTTCTCTAGGGCTAGTATTAAGGTGTGGACCACCATACCTAGCATGCATTTTGACTTCTCACATGGAGTATACAAAGCACCACATTTGCTCAGAGAACTATCCCTAGTTTCCCCACTCTCTACTGCCAAGTCACAGCATTCACTGGCCCTCAGGAGACACCAATTTCTCCTCAGCTGGATATGCCACACCCATCCCAGATACTGATAATGCCCAAAAGACAAGGGTAAAAGTAGGAGACCTCTGGGAGGTTATGGCCTCAGGCACCAAGTCCTCAGGGGGAGGGGAACAGGAGTCCTAGCTTACATGTTTCACGATAGGGTTTGGGACAGGTGTCTCAGAGCTGCTGTCTGGAGGGGGCCCGGAACTCAGCATTGCGCTCACACATACTTCCACTTGAGCATGCAGGAAGTTGTTGAATACATAGTGGAAGAAGAGGTCCTGAGGGAGTGAGGACACAAGCTGGTATCAAAAGTGCTCTGCACACATCTCTATTTCCCTGGCCCCTGATCCCATCCCTTGTACCAGTAAGGTGTTGGGCACATCCAGCACCAGAAGCTCCTGTGTCAAGGCAGCGGCATTGGTACTCAGGGCACTGGCCAGGAGCTTGACTACATGTAACCTCGTGTTACCCAGAGGTGGCGCCAGGCTGCCCCATGTCATCTGCAGAGGCTCCAACTACAGAAACAAAGAAGGCTTAGTGCACACAGGGTACTTTCTTTTCCACCCCCACTTCCCTCTAGAATCACAACAATCTGTGTCTCCCACCTTGGGAGGCTCAAGCAGGAGCTGATGGAAGCGATCAAGCCGGGGACGTAGGGCATGCAAGGCACCCATACTAGACAGTGCATTATCCAGGGCTCCCTGAGCCAGGAGCTCCAACTGCCCATCCACACTGCTAAAGAAGTTGTTCATGGTCACAGAGTCAGACCTGTGAAGGAGAGCAATGTGAAGGCAAAGTGAGCCACAGAGGCTACAAAAATGGGCCAGAAGAATACCACGGCCTTGTGCCCTGAACATCCAGAGCCTTTTAACAGTTCAGAAAAGCAGAGTAGAGAACAGGCCTGACTGGGGAAGAACCATCTCTCACTAGCCACAGCTTTGAACAATGGACATCCAGTCCTTGAGGCTCTGGGGGACTATAGGTGCAGGGAGGGGCAGTGTGCCACCTTAGACTGGTACACCTCACCTTGGTCTCCTAGGTTCCAGGAGGGTGAGCAACACCTGGATCCCACTGACAATGACAGACTGGCACTGCTCTCCGTCAAACATGTTACTGAGGAGCTGCTCGATGGTCTCCTGCTTCTCCAAGGTGGCCAACAGCTGGTCTGGCTCCGGGCTGTCCTGGCCTTGGATCATCTGCTCCCGGCTTAGGCGGATGATGTCACACAGGGACTGAGATGCATTGGAATGTTGCTGGGGAAGTGGAAACAAGTGAGTATGCACAAGTTAACCATCTGCTCCCAGACCCTTCCAGACAGAAAACAAGTAGTCACATGGACACAGGATATGCACTATAGTGAGGAAGCCAGTACCCAAAACCTCAAGAAAAGAGACATTCATGTATGCACATGCAGCACTGCTCGACCACATGCTCAATAACTGCTGAATAGAAAGCAAAAGCAAAGCTCAGTCCACCCACACTGCAATATTTACTATTCAGCCATGAAAAGGAATAAGGCATTGACCTGGGCTATAATACAAGAGTTTCATGTAGCCCAGGCTATCCCCAAACTTTCTAAGAAGCAAAGGAGAATACTTAACTTCTCACTCTTTACCTCAAGTTCCAGAGAACTGAAATTATAGGTATGAGCCACTATGCCTGGTTTATGTGAGTCCCAGGGCTTCATGAATCCTAAGCAAGCACTGACAGCCATACACGGTCAGCTCCCCTACCCATCTTTTAAGGCACAAAAGGAATGTAGAACGTAATCTGAAGAGGAGGTTTGGAGATGTCTGTAGGCACTCACATTGTCGTCCTTTGATGGGTGAATCTGCTCAATTAGCCGCTGGACAATCTTCTCTTCATTGAGCCACTGACAAAAGAAAACAGTAAGTTCCTAAACCAAATGCCAGCCCATCCCATTCCACCACCCACTTCCTGAGTAGGCTCCTCACATTGAAGACATCCTGCCGCAGCTGAGGCCGCTCCACACAAGTAAGCAGACGCAACAGGAGATCCATGATGGCTGAGGTACCAATGTGCCGCAGCAACAGGTCCACAAAGTCATCTTTCTTGCGCAGGAAGGACACAAGCTGGGGGCACAGACTGTCATAGCAAAGGGTTCTGACACCCACCCTCCCAACTCCTCACCCACATGTTGAGAGTCTGTAGGCACCTGGTCTGTCTTGCGATTGATGAGAATGCCCATGACTTTGCTGAAAAAGCTAGCAAGCAGCGGGTTGAGGCTGTCACCACTCTGCAGGAAGCCATAGAGTCGGTTCAGGAGGGACTCATCTGCACCCAGGGCATCATTGATCTGGGGCACATCAGAAGTCAGGATTTC
>NW_022196904.1:1832956-1854600 GCF_008632895.1 Mastomys coucha
GGTTCAGGAGGGACTCATCTGCACCCAGGGCATCATTGATCTGGGGCACATCAGAAGTCAGGATTTCACAGGCTACACTAGGGTACCTAGAAAGTGAGTAAAGGGTAGGTGTGAGTGCAGAGAGAAGGTAAAGGCCCTGCCTTCATCCCCCGCATCCAGCACTAGGCTCAGGGGGTCCTGTGTCCAGGAAGGGAAACCAAAAGAGAAATAAAATCCCCCTTCAATTTCTGAGCCCTCCCAGGCTTCCTAAGAACCCACTGAGAAAGCAGGAGTTATAGCTCAGTAACTAATGGCACTTGTTGCTCTTGCAGAGGACCTGAGTTTGATGCATAGCCCTTACAAGACAGCTCACAAGCAACTGTAACTTCAGTCCCAAGGGGAGCCACCATCCTTTTCTGACCTCCATCAGGAGCAAGTACTCATCATATCCATCTAGTAACATGCAGCTAAAACACCCATACACATAAAATCGATTTTAAAAATTAAAAGCAGCCAGGCATGGTGTCACACCTTTTATCCCAGCATTCAGGAGGCAGAGGTAGAGGTTCTTTGTGAATTCAATGCTAGCCTGGTCTACAGAGTGAGTTCCAGGACAGCCAGGGCTACATAGAGAAACCCTGTCTCAAAACAAACAAAAAACCTACTGGGGCTCCCACCACCACAAAATGACATCTGACCTGAACTCAGTCCTAAAACTCAAACATTTCCTGTTCCCCTCCCAACACTTACTCCCATCTCCTCTAATGCCATGCCCAGTTCCACACACTATTCCAGCTCAGGCCTTCTCTCCTCAGCATCCTAGCCCTGACATTATTTTTCTAACCCCCCAACCTTTGCCCCTGTCCTCAAACATCCTTGGGTACTTGACATTCCAGAAGCTTCACTACTAAGGACATTACCTAAGGCCATAGGAGATTACAGCTATACTAAGTCTAGTCCAAAACCTTGGGGCCTGTGCCAAGGGCCCCCAACATCTAGAAAATAGACTCCTTAATCAGGGCAGAGACACCCAGAGCCAGCAGGGCTGCCTCACTATCAACGCTCAATGCTGAGTCTAGATCACAGTCCACTAAATGCAGGTTTAGTAAGGATTGATGGGTAGAAAGGGAAGAACAATGGAGAAGACATCTAGTGGGACAAGTTGGCAAATGACAGACATACTCTGTTCTCCAGAAGTGCTATCAGAGGCAGCAAGACCAAACAGGCCATGACTACAGCCAACACTGCTTTACTGAGGCCCTACTATAACAGGAAAACTGAGGAACAACCATCATTATCTGTCTGGCTCAAGGTTTCCAGGATGGGAAAACAAGAAGGCAGGGAACAGCACGGTGAACAAGGTGGACACACAAGAGATAGAAATGTAAACCCAGGGAAGGGCCTACTCTTAGGGAAGAACAGCAAGACGGCAACAACTGCTGGGAGCCCAACAGTGTCCTGTCTGCCCGGTCCTGCCTTATCATTTGGTGCTACACCCTATGCCCCATGCAGGTGGCATATGCTTCCTCCCCCTACATATAGAGCCTTTATGCACTGTGTGTTCTAGGGACCAAGAATGGTCAAACAGATGAAGATACTGTACTCTCAAAGCTCAAAATCCAAAAGAGAAATAATAATTAAAAATAATAATAATAGCCGGGTGGTGGTGGCGCACGGCTTTAATCCCAGCACTTGGGAGGCAAAGGCAGGTGGATTTCTGAGTTCGAGGCCAGCCTGGTCTACAGAGTGAGTTCCAGGACAGCCAGGACTACACAGAGAAACCCTGTCTCAAAAAAAATAAATAAATAAATAATAATAATAATAATAATAGCAATAAACCCCTCATATGAAAATAAGGCAGTCTGGGGCTGGCTGAACACCACATGGAAGCCCCACAGGCTGCCCCAGAAAGAAGCTGGCTGTAAAGCATATGGAAGGCCCACAGGCTGCCCCACACAGGAACGTAGTGAGCCAAAGTCAATCTTGGTAGGATCTTGTTATTCTTTTTTTTTTTAAGATTTATTTATTATTATAATTAAGTACACTGTAGCTGTCTTCAGATGCACCAGAAGAGGGCATCAGATCTCATTATAGGTGGTTTTAAGCCACCATGTGGTTGCTGGGATTTGAACTCATGACCTTTGGAAGAGCAGTCGGTGCTCTTTCCTGCTGAGCCATCTCTCCAGGCCCGGATCTTGCTATTCTTGATGAAAAAAACAGCCACCTTTTCTCAAGGGTTGAATCAATCTCTAGAAAATTATGTTGAAAAAAATCCAATGACAAAACTAGGTAAGAGTATAAAGAGAAACTCTGTCTCGAAAAACAAACAAAAAAACTAGGTAAGACGGGAACAGACTAGTAGCTGCCAAAGTTAAGCATGGGTTAAGAAGGAGGTAACATGTTATGAAGGGAACAGAAAGAACAGCATCTCTGCAGGCCCTGCTCGCTCCAGTGTAATTCACTGTAACTGTCTTCAGATGCATGTCCATGTGATGGACATGTTCAGGATGTGGCCTATGCAGGTAATTAAATGTCTACACGTATGCAAAGGAGTATAAGTAAAATCAGAAAGCCTCCTTTCAACAGGGACTGAGCAGGTACCAGGCATGCTATGTCCATGTCACCATTCCAGTTGGGAAACCAGCAACATATACTTGGGATCACTCTCAACTACTTCTTATAAGGTATGTTCAAATCTACATCAACCTGACAAAAATCCTAATTGGTTAAAAACATAAGGGTGGTGACTAGAGAGAAGGCCAGCAGTTAAGCATGTTTAAAACTTGCAGAGAACCCAGGCTTAGTTCCCAGCACCAACATTAGATGGCTCACAACCTCCTATAACTCCATCTCCAGGGGATCCAATATCCACTGGGCTCCTTAGAAACCTACACAGAAGCTTATATAGATGCACATGTGACTGTTGTGCAAACATGAGAAACTGAGTTCAGATCTCCAGCACCAATGTAACATGCTGAGTATGATGGCTTGTGTCTAATCCCAGAGCTAGGGAGGCAGAGACAGGAAGATTTCTGGAGCTTTCTTTGGCCAGTGTAGCTGAATTGGTTAACTTCAGATTCAGTAGAACTGGTCTCAAAAAAGTGGAAGAACACTGAGATGGTTCAGCAGGTAAAGGCCAAGCCTGAATTCAATCCCCAGAACTTATATGGTGAAAGGAGAAATTGTAGAGACTGACCCTTCCAATTTGTGTCTGAAAACACATACACACACACACACACACACACACACACACACACACACACACACACAGGAAGGAGTCAGGCATGGTGAATGCATGCTACAATCTCAGCACTTGGAAGGGAACAGGAAGATCAGGAGTGATACTCAACACAGCAAGTTCAAGGTCAGCCTGAGCTATTGAGACCCTATCTCAAAAACAACAAAATGGGGCTGGCAAGATGGCTCAGCGGGTAAGAGCACTGACTGCTCTTCCGAAGGTCCTGAGTTTGCATCCCAGCAACCACATGGTGGCTCACAACCACCTGTAATGAGATCTGACGCCCTCTTCTGGTGCATCTGAAGACAGTTACAGTGAATTACACTGGAGCGAGCAGGGCCTGCAGAGATCCTGAGGTCAGTTCCCAGCAGCCACACACATGATGGCTCATGGCCATCTGTACAGCTACAGTGTACTCATACACATACAATAAATAAAATCTAAAAACAACAACAAGATGTGCACATGCCTTTAAGCCAAGCACTTAGGAAGAAGATCTCTGAGTTCAAGGCCAGCCTGATCTACAGAGCAAGTTCTAGGACAGTCAAGGCAAACCCTGTCTGAAAAAAACAAAACAAAAACAAAACCTCAAACTGAATAAAACAAAACAAAAACAAAAACTGAGAACAACAAACAAACTAACTAGAAAAAAAGGTTAACAATGAAAGTGGGAAAACGTGGCTCCCTGTTGAGGTTTCAAGGCTGAGTGGGACTTATCCCAAGATTTTATATCTATCTAGAGAACCTTATTATATACAACTTTTAAAAGAACTGAACCATGAAGGGTCTTCACCAGTGAGCTGTGGTCCTATAAAAGGCTTGACCCTCCCTGCCTCACTTCCTCATCCCCAAAGTTCAGTTACTGAGTACAGGTGAGAGAAGGACTCACTTGTAGCGTAGCCGCTCCTCACCACTGGCTGGGGGTTCCTGGGTGACCCAGGCCACCATGGCCTGCAGGTGGGACGGTTGTAACAGAAAGTCCAGGAGCTTCCCATTGACAACCTTGCACTCCTGCAGCACGTCCTCCTCATCCAGCAGCTCAGGTAGGCTCAGGTCCTCCTTCTCCAGCAGTGTGTCCAGGTGAGAGCTTGTGTGCAGGTCAAACTTCCAAAACATGGCGCCCTGCAAGCATAGGCATAATCAATTTGGCACACACAACTAGCAACCCCTGCTGAATGAGCCACAGTCACAGTGACCAAGCACAAACACCCCTTTTAAGCCCCAGACAAAGATTCCTCACAAGTCTACCCTCTACAGGGGTTCCACAAGTATAGTACATACGCTGTGAACAGTACTCAGTCCTGCTAAGGAACCCAGAGCCCACCATCTCAGCCTCCAAGCTGCCTGCCCTGCAGTATAAGAAGTCACTGTATCACTCTCAGCTTAAGGCCTGGTGAAGTTCTTAGTGTAGACCATCCAGGGCCTGCAAGGAAAAAATAAGTGGCATGCAGTAACCTTGACCACCCCATGATCCTGTGTCCACTGTCCTTTATCTGGGCAAGGATACCATTTGAACGTCTAGCTTCAGATTCATTTTATTTGCTGAACAAATTCAAATGCTCCCATGACCTCTAGTGCACAGCTGCTACCCATGCTAGCAAATCACCCAAGGCCACTGGTGAGGTGTGGGGTGGCAGCAGCCGGGAGAGAGGAAGTATGCTCATCTTGAGGCTATGGCTGTTGCCTGGACACCACACACACAAACACAGCCCAACCATATTCATCACCCCACGCCCAGGCCTGGGACAGAGAAGAGGAAAACCTAGGGTGAGGGCTCCTAGAACAAGACAGCCACTAGCAGGACCCAAAGAAAACACACGGTGATAAACAGTTCAGCATGAGAACAAAGTGAGCTATGAAGCCCTGACTCTAGTAACTAGGTAAGACCAGAACACCCTGGGTACTAGTCAGGTAACAGCACTATCCTGAGTACCTGACCTGCACTAAGGCCTTGCTCCTCTCAAGGCAACAACAAAGCTCCATTTTAAAAAAATCTAAGCCTAAAAGAGATGGTCAACACACCCAACCTGTGCTACCAGCAACTTACTCAACATGCTCTGGGTACACAGCCAAGCCACAACCATGGAAGCAGCCATCACACAGGATGGGAAGAACTGAATGAACTCCAGTAAGTTATGAGGCTTGCCAGGACCTCAGAGGCCATCTGACTCAAGGACAGCATCTGTGGACCTCTTGCTACAATTACGGCCTGACCACAAGTTCTACTCTTCACTTGTCTCCTGCTGGCCTGACAAACACCTAAGGCAAAGGTTACTACTACTCCAAGCCACACTGGATGAAACTAAGACAAAGTAGAGCCAGCCAGGACAGCCTACAGTTTGGCACAGACATCAGACCGTCTCTGCCTATATGGTTTCCCCTTGCACAGAACTCTATTATTTCCCAAGACCCTCTGATTCGCAACCTGAGTCTGGTCCTAGAAAGAAGACTTCCTCCACCACAGCAGCCAGCTAGCTAGAGCTTGCTGAAGAGATAGTTAACCCTAGTGCACAACCCCAGCTGCCCTTGAGCACCACTTGGAAACCTACCCCACTTTTTCAGCCTTCTTCATGCTATATTTCTCACTCATCCAAGATATACTACTCTTTGTTACCTGTTTCCAAAACATGCTAAGCTTTGGTCCACCTCAGTGATTCTATCCAAACAGCTAGTTTCTTCTTCTTCTTCTTTTTTTTTTTTTTTTTTTTTTTTTTTTTTTTTTTTTTTTTTTTTTTTTTTTTTTTGGTTTTTTCGAGACAGGGTTTCTCTGTGTAGCTCTGGCTGTCCTAGAACTCACTCTGTAGACCAGGCTGGCCTCGAACTCAGAAATCTGCCTGCCTCTGCCTCCCAAGTGCTGGGATTAAAGGCGTGCGCCACCACTGCCTGGCTAGTTTTTTCTTCTTCTTCAGGAGGCCTCTTACTAAGCATTCTCCTTGCACAGGGGCTTTCCCAATCATCTTGGCTGAACCAGGCAGTCCCTAAGCTCTGTTTTTGTCCTCTTACTCTGAGCTGTACAGAGCTCACTTAGTGCTATCTAGAAAGATTACCACACAATAACAATGCATTTATTCTAACTATAAAGACTCCAGGGGCAGATGACTTAGTGGTTTCTCGAGCATTTGCTCTTCCAAAAGACTTAGATTCAATTACTAGCACCCACATGGCAGTTCACAATTGTGACTCCAGTTCCTGACTGCCCAATGTACTCTTCTGAACTCTGCAGGCACTAGGCACACATGTGGTGCACATATGGACATAAAGACCATATACATAAAACATAAAAATCTAAACAAAAAATTTTTTAATCTTCCTATGCTACTAAGAGTACACAGGACAGCACCTAACACACAACCTCACTGTAGCTGTAAATGATCACAAGTATTAATGACACACATATTGCCAAACCATGCTGTCACAAGGCTCCAGCCCCTGAGGCAGGAGACTGCCAGTTGGGAATTGATACAATTGATATGGTAAAAATCACTCCCACACCTTGGCCCCACTCGATCAAGGTCAAAGGGAGGAAATCCAGTGAGAAGGAGGCACAAGGTCACTCAGGGCAGGCTGGGAGGGAACAGGCTAGTTGCAGGGTCAATGCAGGTGCTGGGGGTGTTATCATAGATGTAGAGTGGGGGTGAAGGAACCCGGGCTTCACAAGAACCACGTTGTGCAGACACCTTTTCTACTTCCTACTTCACTTAATGGCAATCTCACAAGCCAACCAAGACCTGTCACAAAAACATGCACTGCAAAGGGGACCAGCCGGAAAGAACACTGACAGAAGGGAGGGGTGAGGCAGACAGGTTTCCTAATCTGAGTATACCTGGGACTGAGAATAATCTCAAGGGACAACCACCACATCAATCATGACTCACTCACTGACTTCCTGCTGAAGGCCACGTGGTGTGAAGTAACAAAAAGTTCAACTTGGTGAACATGGAGCCTCTCTGGAGGCGGCTCACATGGCAGTAAGATCAGACAGATCGGGAAGCTACCAAAGGCAGGGGAAGGAAACCATAACTAAAACTTCTGATAAAACCAAGTTTCTAGCACAAACAAAATCAACAATGACAGAAAGGAGATTGATTACAAGTTTCAAGGATGTAGAAGAGTTTATACTCAATGCTTAAAGGGACAGTTTCCTTTTAAGGTAATTTTGTTGTTGTTGTTGTTGTTTTAAAACTAAGCCAGACACAGTGGTGCATACCTATATAATCAGAGCACTTGAGAGGTTAAGACAGGAGGATCTAGATGTTTAAAGTCAATTTTGAGTACAACTGAGTTCAACACTAACCTCCATTACCTAAGACCCTGTCTCAAACAAAGTCCAAAAGCTGTGAGAGAAAATAGTATGAAATAAAACTGATTGTGGTGATGCTACACAAAGTTGTGGATGGACTCAGACCTACTGACTTGTGCTCTTTAAATGGATAAACTGGATGGCAAATAAATATCAGCAAAACCATTAAAGAGGAAACAAAACCTGCCAGAGCCAGTATCTTGAGGCCAGACCAGAGTGCCTGCTGGCCTGGAAGAAGTTAACTCAACTCTGAGAACTTAAGCAGATTCCCCTTTCCCCATCCCTCATTACCAACATTCTTGAGATAAGAAAGCCCACCTTGTTAAGTCTGCATGGTGAGAAGATGGCAGAGGCAGGGCATATGATTTGAGGAGCCTTAACAATGCATAGTCACACTGAAAAGTGCCATTGTGGCCGTATTAGTTACACTCTGGGATGAGGCAGAGGCCTTCTACAAGAGCACTCGGCACCCACATAGGCCTACAAAACCACCCTCACTACGAGCTGCCTTTCTTATAGCTGAGGGTCAGGTGTGGTTTCTTACTCCTGAGCCAGGTGTGGTTGGAGAAAGGACCAAAAAGACCAGCCAGCATGCTCGAAGAACTGAGAAAGCACAGTAGTGACCATATATGCAGTTTGAGTGTTGATAGGGAAGCCCAGATGCTAGAGGACCAGGTGGACTCAAGAAGACACCCAACCAGAACACATGGAAGGAAGAGTTTCACTGAGTGTAGTGATAAAGGCCTTTTCAGAGTTGCCAGCAGAATGCCATACAGAGGGAGGTGGACAGCTTCACTAGTATGTGCTAGTAACACACTTCCCATTTCAATAAAGTGGGGCTTAGAGTTGGTGAGATGACTAAAAAGGAAAAGGCACTTTGCTGCAATGCCTGACAACTGGGATTCAAGCCCTGGGATCCAGATGTGGAAGGAGAAAACTGACTCTTACAAGTACGTATGTACACACACACACACACACACACACACACACCACAGGGCACACCACTAAATAAATGTGATAAAGTGGAACTGTTTGGAGAAGAAAAAAGGAGCAAGACCAAACCATCATCTGTGGATAAACCCAGGCCCTAGCCTTTTAGTATTTTGTCTTTACAGCAAGAAAGAAAAAAAATAATTGTCAGTTCCATTTGACAACAGAATCCTATTTTAAAAATAGGGTCCAAAGGAAGAGAAGCACACAACTACCAAGAGACAGAATCAGAACCCATGTGACATGCCCTGGTCTTCTGACAAATTCTCACTGCTGAGGCCCATCCACTTCCTTCTAAAACACCTGGTTAGATGACACAGGCCACAGCCTCTTAAAACCCTCCATTCCTACTCCAACCTTAACACCTGTCTCAGTGATTATGCTGGGCTTCTCTCCCCAAACTGGCTTCCAGAGAACCTAGCTGGAGGCAGCTGGAACAAGTCTAGAGCTAATGGTTAGTATGAGGTTCTTATGATGTGTGATAGCCTCTACTTGAGCCCGGAAAACCAGGGAGGAATGCTGACCAAAGGCAAGTACTGATGTGGTAGAGCAAGACTCCTTGGCTGTCTTGAGACCACACTCAGACACTTTCAAGCAGGAGCAAGAGATAGTCACTACACTAAGGGTGGCAGCACTAAAAACAGAAAAGCAGGAACTCTCAGCATTTGCCCAAGTGACTTAAGCACTTTCCTCAGATCACTCAGATACTTAGCACTATACACCCCGCCACCCCCACCCTGTGTAGCTTTCAGCAGCTTCAAGAAAACGGAAGTGACAACGACTGGTTTTAGAGACGGTTTGAAAACCAAGACTGGCTGCTAACGGAAGGAAGGGAAATTATAAATGAGAAAGGAAGCCATTAGAAACGAAAGTTGCTCTACCTCTCCTGCCAGCTCTAACATCAGTCACTCTGGCTTCTTGTTTAGCTTTGTTCTAAGATCTCCTGTTTCTCTTAGGAACCTGTCAGTCCCTATACTGTCTCCTTCCTTGGCCCAGATAGGACTTCACTGGGGTCCCCACCCTTTCCTCACTGTTGTTAAAGGCCGGCTGTAACTCCAAACATTCTGCCTACTAGGAAACCCACGGCCAAGTTCTTTAACTGCCAATCCTTCCATACTTGCCCTAACCAGCCTCTGACCCCAACCACCTAGAAAGGGGAGACAAAGGCAAAGAGACCTTGGGGGGGGGGGATGTGGAAGGGTTCCAAGACAGCCACCTGACTGCTCAAAGGCTCTAGCATCAGGGCAGCCCCTCAGGCTGGCTGGCTGCTCTAGGAAGAAAGGAGACCAGCAGCAGGCACGCTAGCTCCTTAAAAGGCTGGGTGGATCATGCCTCTGTTTTTAATGCCACAGCCAGCTCCAGGCCAAATCTGGAAAAGGGGTTTGGGACACTTAATACCAGGGATGAGGAGACAGTAACAGCAACCTAACCATCAGGAGCAGGACGCACAGTGTGGCCTTCAGAGCACACCACCACCCTGTCAAAGCAAGCACAGGGGGACAACCATTTGGAGAAGGAATTACTGCTAGAAGGACCTGGTCACATGGAAAAATGAGCTGGGACTTTCCCATGGCTTAGGAAAGGCCTGAGTGAGATTAACAAACCAGGGGTGAGGAGGGTTTCAGGGACAGCCAACCCCTCAGATCCTAGGACCATTCTAGAGGAAAGAGAAACTCTGGCCCAACCCCAAAGGAGGAATAATCAGAAAACAGAGCCTACAGACACTTGGCCAAGAACTGGGGTGAAAACATGAAGGTTTATATTCAGTACTCATCTCCTGGAGTGCCCACAAGTTTAAAAGGAAAAAGAAATAGCTTACTGAACAGATGTGAAATAGTCCCTAGAAGAACAGAAGGGAAACCTGGATTAATGGGCCAGAATTTTGAAAGTTGATCTAGCTGGGGCTATAAAAGCAAGATCCTATCTCAAGACTAAACCAAACTAAATGTCCAAAGACCTAAGTTTAAATCTCTATGTGGGTGTCCAGACCAGCCTCAAACTCCAGAGCTCAAATATTCCTCCTACCTATATTATAGGCATATACCACTGCACCTGACCAGAGTTGGAATTTTATCTCACCAAGATAAAAACCAAAGACCTAATTCCACTGAGCCTCAGTGTCCTCATCTGAGAAATATCCAGCCTCTCCTGGAGAATTCATAAAACTGATGCGCAAAAGGAAAACCATGGTCTGGCATAGATGTGTTCCCACTAAGCCATTACTGGGCAATAACTCTTACCACAGCTAGACCATTTACCTGTCTTTTGCAGCAAGTCTAATGGCAGAAGAATTCAACAGCTGAACCTCAACTGACTGCGCTCAGGGTGGGGGCTGTGCCTTCTACCTGCCTTACAAGCTCTGAGGCTAACTACCTCCTCCTGAGACTGTCAGACCTCTAAACTGACACCACTTCCTCCCAGAAGCCTTCCCTGGCAAAGGCGCCTTCCAAAGCATCACATTGGTCACTCTATGAGAGCATATAAGCCTCAGCTGTGAGGAAAAGGTAGGCCCGTCCAGGCATCTGCAACTTTCTAGAAATGCCACCTAAGATCTAACATACTGACAAATCCAAAACCAAATGTTTTGGGGGGTTTGGGGATGTAGTTCATTTGCCAGGGTGTTTGTCTGGCATGTACAAAACTCTTGAGTTCGAATCCCTACCACCACTGCCATCCTTAACACTTGGGAAGTAGAGGCAGGAGGATCAGAAGTTAAAGTCATCCTTGGCTACAAAGTGAGTTTGAGGCCAGATGGTTTGAAACAGATGAGACTCCGGTTCAAAATAAAAGTAAAAGTACTTGTTGGATTAATGGAAACAGAAGCCAGAGAAGAGAAAGTGATCGCTGAAGCTCACTTGGCCAGAGATCCCAAAGTAGAAGTGAGGGTGAGGGGGGAACAAGGCTGTTTTCCTTCAATGGCAAAAAAAGATGCCACATGACCCAACAAAAGCAAACAACCAAAGAGGATGAATGTAAAGGAAAATACATAACTGCTCCTACACCACACAGAAGCTCAATGTAGCACATAAAGATACTCAAACAAAATAGCAGAGTAGCAGTGTTTCCCTCCTATCTTCCCTACCGGCATCAATGGCAGTTGAGACTAGATAGCTATTTGTGGTGAGTGGCTGCTCTGTGTATTAGAAGACAATCAATAGCATCCCTGGGTGGGATATACATACACTAAATGTGGGAAGGATACTTTCTCCTATCTCCTATAGTTTTGACAACCAAAGAGTCTCCAAACATTGCCAAATGTCTCCTAGAGGACATATCATACCCAATGAGAACTACTGGGATAAATTATCAAAAGTCAGATGATAATCCTAAGAGATACTGATTCGATAGACTTGCTGTGTGCATTGCATCCCGTGATAGGCATCTACAAATGTGGCCCTCAATACCCAGAACCACCTTACACAGACAGCCCTATTAGCCCACTTACAGATGAGAAACAGATACAGACCACCTGCATAACTTTTCTAAGGACTCACCATTGGAAAGGCAAGAGCCAGGACTCACACTAGTTCTAACTCACAAAAACTCTTGCTCTAAATAATTGCTCATTATACCAATCCTAAAACTAGAAGAGTCAAATCACTGAATTTGGGCAAAATGATTTGCATTAGGCAAAGGTTACCAGAGAAATAAATAACAAAAAACCCAAAAGAGAAGCATTTTAAACAGCACAAGACAACTCCAAGTGTATGTGGCAGAACATAGCAAGTGCTCCCGTGTGAACTGTCCACATTAGGTACGCAAAATGCATATAGAAACGACTCATACTGTGTTGTTCAAGCAATCCAGTCCCTGCAACATTGGCCTTGGTTCTGACAGAACCTCTCCTTTAAGATGGAAGCAACCCTGTGGCAGTTTTACAACCCTCAACCCAGTACCACATTTGGCATACAGTGCAGCTTCCTTTCCAGAAACATCTTGCCTTCCTTCCAGGTAGGTATTAATGGTAATACATCCTCACTACAGTTGGCTCTGTACATAAAGAGTGGTCAAGACTGTAACTACCTTGGCCTGGTAACATAAACATGGAATTCCAGCTACTTAGAAAACTGAGACAAGATGATTGTGAGTCAATATCCCACCAGCTCTGCAGAGTTCAAAGCAAGCCTAAAAAAATTAGTAAGATACTGTCTCACAATTTAAAAGCAATAGAAGAGGCTCAGGCTGTATGTAGCTCAGTCCGTAGTAGAATGCTTGCTCCACAGCAGGAAAACTTTGGGTTGAGCCCTAGTACCACCACCAGGAAGGAGGGGGGAAAAAAAAGACCACCAACCAGGTCACTTAAGGCCCTGGACAACCACCCCAGCCAAGCCATTCTGCCCTTGCCCTCTTAAACACTTCAACCCACTTCATCCTGGCTCCTTCAATGTTCCCACCTTCACATATTTGCACGTGCTGTTTCTTCCACCTGTAAAGTTGTTCTTCCCACTCTCCATCTGTTAACTCCCACTCAGCCTTCCTCGACAGAAAAGCCACCCATCCGGCCGGTCTCACCAGTCTCTCCCACTCTGTGGCCTGCTGCCATAACACCCTGGGTTACCACCATCACAACACACAGTAATTGTGACTGTCCAGCTCTGCTTTTGGCTCCCTAAGTAGACAACGTACCAGGGACTTCCACTGACCACTCCCTCCTGGACCCGGCCCTCAGCAGGCCTCATCTCACAGTATACCCAGTAGTGCACCAAACAGTGGCTCCAAAGTGCCTCCTCACCACAGGAAGCTAGGGACAGCCAGGGACAGGGCAGACACAGCCAAGGCGAAGGAAAAACCTGTTTAACCTTGCCTTCCTGAGCAGAGGGTGAGATTCAGAAAGGCCAAGAGTCCACGAAGCTGTTGAGAGTGAAAAGGGTAGGCACAGAGGTGAGCACAGAAGAGTAGGCAAGAGGAAGGAAAGAGGAAGACACCGAGGACGAAAACTACGACAGGGGAGTGGGCCCGAGTCCCAGGAGAGCTGAGTCAGAATGATAGGTGGAGGTGATGTAGATCCCAGAGGAAAGAGATGGGGGCTGGGGGCTGCGAGAAGAGAGTAATAAAGAAGAGCCTAAGAGACTTAGAGGGGGCCCCAATAGACGAGGAAGACGGGCTGGGAGTGATGACAGCGAGGTAGACACAGGCCCGGCGACAGGAAATAGACTTGATGACTCTGACAAGTGGCTAAAAGACTTAGGGAGTGAAAGGGAGGATACTAAGAGACTTGGGGCGCTCAGGGGGATTTGAGGAAAAAACTCGGGATTAGAAGGCGCACGCCTGCGAAGGCAGCTGCGGAGCTCACCTGCGCGGGGGGGCGGCGGCTCCTCGCACTCGGGGCTCATCGGGGCGCCCCCGCCGCCCCGCCGCCGGCGGCTCCGGCCCTATCGAGGGGCCGGGTAAGAGGGGCAGGGGCGGGGGCGGCGCCGGTGGGCTCGCGCAGGCGCCTGGGCCGGAGCTCGCGAACCCGCGCAAGCGCCCTCCAGTCACAGGGAATCCCCTGCCTCACCACCGAGCGTCGACGAGTTCGGGGCGTCGCGAAAAAATACGCGCGCTCGTTCCACCGCAGAGCTCCGTGGCAGACGCGCGGCCTGCGCAGGCGCCTCCGAAGCAGTGGCGACCGGGGAAGTCGCCGCGGGTGACACACAGAGACACACACAAACCACGCCGACACCCGCGGGACAGGAAAAAGAAGCCTCCACAGCCCAACGGGTGCAGAGCTGCACCGAGAGCCGACGCACGTCTCCTCGGCTTCACTGTCACCCGAAGCGGCTGGGTCTCCCCGGCCCAGCCGTCCACCTTAAGGCCTCCGACGCACGGCTACCTCCGCCACTGTCCCACAATGCCCCGAGCGCGGGAGGACGCAAGAAGGCAGGCTCCGCCCTCCCTCCCGTGGTCGCTCTCCGTGCGCAGGTGCGGAGCAGCCGCTAGCTCTGCCTGGCGAAGCGCGTGCGCAGTGAGCGCTGGCGCCCAGAGCCCGCCCACTCCGGAACTCAGCCGCTGTCCGTGCCCGCGGTTGCCAATGTTCTCTCCCCGAATAATCCTTAGAGGGCCCACTGCGCAGTCGCTGCTGCATCCAGAACCCTGTTTTTTGTGACTACATTCCAAAACCCGCTGAATATTCGGTTCTAGGATCTTTCGCCCTGAAAGCTACCTTCGGAAATCCGATTGTTATTCCGACTCCTCCAACCATATTTCTTTGACTCGAGTCAACTCCTAAGAAATCCATTCCGACTTTTCGTCCTCACGCGAAGCTGGTTGCTTTTGTTCAGCCGGGTTCGTCCGGGACGCCTCAGCCGAGGTTTTCTGGCTGACCTCCTACTCAGGCATTTGCCCAAGCGGCGTCTACCGTTGCCAGTTGCTGCACAAAGCCTTGTCTTGTAACAACCGGGAGGAACCCCTTACGCCGGGATTCAGTCACTAAAGGGCCTTTTCTAGCGCTGATCCTCGGTTTACCCCAACTTTCATCCCCTGCCCCTTCGGGCTCATTTTAGAGGTCAGCTGTAAGGACTAGATAGATGCATGTAAGAAACTTGAGTTTTCCTTGTTTAAAATAGCAGATTAGAACTTAATATTTCGGGGACATTTTATTTCAGTCATGTTTGTCATGTTCATTATCTTGACTTTCAAAGGATCTAGTTATTTTTTTCCACCCCTTGATTCTCAAGTGGCTTTAATGGACTTGCTTTCACGGATTAACACCTGTCAGTAATTCTTTTCTGTCTTGTCTCTTCTGGGCTGTGCTGTTTTTAATTTTTGTTCGATCTTGTATCAGCTAGCTAGTTCTGTGTAACAGACCACCTTCACACTATAAAGTGAACACTAGCTCTGCTCCCCATGTCTCCTTTTTGTTCAGTCTGGGCTCCCACATTCCAGAGTGGGTCTTCTCTCCCCAATTAGACCTTTCTGGAAACAGTCTCATAGACACACACTGGAGATGTGTTTCCATGGTGATTCTAAATCCAGCCAACTTGGCAATGAAGATTTACTTTCACACAAACTTCAAGGACGTAGAGCTGGCTTCATGGGTAGAGGTGGTTGCTGTGCAAGCCCATGGCCTGACTCAACTTAAAATTCGATTCCCAATACCCACCTGGGAGAAAGGGAGAATCAATGCCCTACACTGTCCTCTGACCTCCATTCACAGGCCATGCTGTGAATTCACAGGCCACACTCAAATATGTTTTTAAAGGTACGCGTGCGCGCGCGTGCGTGCGTGCGTGCGTGCGTGCGTGCGTGCGTGTGTGTGTGTGTGTGTGTGTGTGTGTGTGTGTGTGTGTTTTAAAGAACAGATGGTCCCAGCACAACAAAGCAGGAAAAGAAGACAACAGCTCTGAGGATAAGAGCAACACTTTTACTATCCGTTTAGTGACCCTCTTCCCAAATCATCTAAGCTCAGTCCCTCCCTCCTTCCATAAGAACCTTCCAAAAAACAATGCAAGACAACATAGGGGAGCAGGAGAAATGGTTTTATTTGAAGAGCAGTATGGACATGAGAAGAAAGGATGACAGAAAGCAAGGGAGGGAATCCAAGGGGCCAGCACCTTTCTCAGCAACCCCTCCAGGGGGCTGTCCTGAGATGGGCTGGCAGGCCCAGGCCCAGGCCCAAACAAGGCCTGGCAATCCCTTGGGAGAGAGTGCCTGGGAAGGAGGGAGGCAGGAGGCCTGGGGTTCCCACGAAGAAAATGCAAGAAGCCACCTGGTCTCACCGATCCATGCTGTCGTCCGTAGGGCTGGAGAAACAGGTCTGTAACAGCTTTTCACAGAACTCCAGCTCCTCCTGGATCAGGGTAAAAGAGGAGTCCTGAGCACAGGGACAAACCTGCCTCCCATACATTCAGCAGGCAGAACATTCCCCTGTATTTCTCAACTACCTACTGCCTTCCCACTCCGGAAGCCTGGTCTTTCCCAATGGCCACTGCACCAACTCATGGGTTTCTGAGCTCCAGAGATAAAGTCTTGAGGCCTCCCAGACTGCTCAGTCTTCACATCAGCCCCCTAAGCTCAATCCCCATAACCCATTTATGGAAGGGAAGAACTGACTTCTACAAATTTTCCTGTGACCTCCACGTGTGCCACACACACAGTAATTAGATTTTTTTTTTAAGTTCTTTTTTTATGGGGATGGAGCAGAGTGTGTGTGCAGTGCGTGTGTCCCAGAAGCCATCCACCTTGTGTGTGTGTGTGTGTGTATGCACGTATGTGTTTGGGTATGACTGCATCCGTGTGCACGTGGGTATGGACACCAGAGGTTAACAAGTATCTCCCTCAACTGTTTTCCATCTCTTTCCCTTTTCTCACAATGTAGCCTGGGCGTCTTGGAACTCACTCTGTAGACCAAGCTGGCCTCAAATTCACAGAGCTCTACCTGCTGCTTCTTCCCCAGTGCTAGGATTGAAGGTGTGTGCTGGCCTCAATCTCATCTTCTGAGACACACTTTCTCACTGAACCTGGAATTCTCTGACTCTACTGGACTGGCTACATATGAGCCCCAAGGGATCCCCTGTCCCTGCCTCCTGAACTGTGAACTCAGCTCCTCCTGCTTGCATAGCAAGCACTTTGCCAATTGACCCAGGCCCTGCCTAAAAACTTGTTCCTATAGCAGTGTCTGTAGTAGTGAGAGACTGGAGACAACCTATACCTCCTATAACAGATGACTACATCAGGATTTCAAGCGTGAGATCACTTTGAGCTAACACAGTGAAAATATAACTTAAAACAATAAGAGGCAGTTAAATCAATGAGGCCAAAAAGCCATCCCCACTCCACACAATAGAGCTGTGATGGAAGAAAAAAGTTGTCATCAGGAGTAATGTAAAACACTCCTGCTGGGCATAGGGGTGCATAACCTTCACCCCAGCACTAGCCTACAATGCTAACACGGGGACCAGGCTGGCCTCCAACAATAGACATCTGCCTGCCCTTGCCTCCATGCAACCTTTATTTTTGAGGGAAAAAAAAAATTCCCAGCCTTGTCTTTTTTTTTTGAGAAATTTTTTTAAATATAAGGCTTGGTCTGTTTGCCTGTAGGTGGTGGGCACCTCTAGGGGTGGGGCAAGACTGGACTTGGAATAGTTTCGCTTAGGGTCTGTTGGGAGATAAATACAAACGCAGCATGTAGGGCCCCCACATTGTCCCCCGCCTGAAACCAGGCCAGGCTGGTCTGCAGCACCCAGCGCTCTATGGGGACATTTATTAAGGTCACAGGTTCCTGAGATAAGGTCAGGATAGACAGCTGCTAGCAGGTGTCCTGCCTCTCCTAGTACTGTCCCTCTGTAAACATCAGGTGTGTCCACAGAGACACAAATGCAACAGAAAGGGCATCGCTGGTGCACATTTGCTATGCCAAGCTTTATTAAAATCTGAAGCATTGAAGCAGAGGGTGTGTCACAAAATGAATGATCAAAGCTGGCGAGATGGCTCAGCAGGTAAAAGCCTTCTGCCAAGCCTGATGACCTGACTTTGATTATCCTGTGACCTCCACACAAGTAGTGCTACTTATACCGAACACTCCCACACACAAACACACACACTCACAAACACTCTTACAAATGTAAAAAAGCAAATAATAGAGCCTAGAGAGAGTGCTTGGAAATTAAGAGCAATTGTTGTTCTTGCTGGGAACCTTGGCTCAGTTCCCATCACCCACACCAGACAGCTCACAATTACCTACAACTTCAGCTCCAGGGGTTCCAATGCCTTCCACTAGCTTCAAAAGGCACCCCTATACATGCACATAAAAACACAGACACATAAATCTTTCTAATTAAGAAAAACATTTAAGCCTTTAATCTCAGCACTTGGGAGGCAGAGGCAGGCGGATCTCTTTTGAGTTCCAGGCCAGCCTGGTCTACAGAGTGAGGTCCAGGACAGCCAGGGCTACACAGAGAAACCCTGTCTCAAAAAATAAAAAAACAAAAAAAAAAAAGAAAGAAAAAAAGAAAAAAAAACATTTAAAATAATCATCTAGATCAGGAAATAAGTATGGATACTAAATTAACTGTGATCACTTATTACTTATCTAGTGAGTTACCTATTCTTATCTACTTAATTTATTCACCCATTTCACTGAATAGTTAAGGATGTTTATTACTTTTGTGGTACATAATACCTCATCAGTTTAATTCTCCCCTCCCCACTGACACAGTATGTGGTTCACAGTGTTAGATAACAGCAGAAAACACAATAGGGAGAGAAGGGAGGCAGAAACAGATTGAGCCCACAGGCACAGGGCCCAACACCCACCCTACCTACCTGGTATTCCTCATGCTGCTGCAGCAGTTGGCAACGATGACGGAGCAGTTCCTCCAGGCCCAGCTCAGGCTCCCGGCATTCACGAACACCCTGAGGGAAGTCTGTCACAAGGCTATGGGAGGACAGAAGAGCAGACCTTAGGACCTCATCTGCAACTAAGACCACAGCCCAGCACCTAGCCCCTCACCACTGCTTCTATGGGAGCCCAAGGCCTACACTGAGTCTTTGGTTCATCCATCTATAAAATTGCCATCCAGCTGCTTCACATCCCAGCAATGAATATAAGGTTGGATGGTGCTGCCACGGTCCAGGTGCATCCAGCTTTACTGTGACACACTGCTATCAGCTGTCATCTACAAAGATCATGCTAGACAATGGTATGATTGGGTTACTTTAAGAAATCTTGGTTGAGTAGTGGTGGCACCTGCCTTTAATTCCAGCACTCAGGAGGCAGAGGCACGAGCCTGGTCTACAGAGTGAATTCCAGAACAGACAGGGCTATAAAGAGAAATCCTGTCTTGAAAAAAAACCAAAACCAAAAACCAAAACTAAAACCAAGAAAGAAAAAGGAAAAGGAAAAGGAAGAGGAAAAGAAAGGAAGGAAGGAAGGAAGAAAGAAAGGGAGAGAGAGAAAGAAAGAAAATCTTACAATGTGGGAACTGTAGAGATGACTCAGTGGTTAAGAGCACTGTCTGCTCTTCCAGAAGACCCAGGTTCAATTCCTAGCACCCACATGGTGGGTCACACTTGACTGTGACTTCAGTTCTAGAGTTTCTGACACTCACACACAAACATACATCCAAGTAAAACACCGATGAAAATAAAATAAAGTGATTGTATATTATATCAATTATATATATGAATAATTGATATACTATATATATGAAATCTTACAATGCTTTTAAGTAAATTTACAATTCTGTATTAGGGCACATGTGGCCTAAGGCCGGCAGGTTGAAAAAGCCATGAACACTAATTTGTTCGCCCTGTGGACTGTAAGATCTCCCTCCCAAGAACTGTGAAGAGATGCACTGTATGATCCCTGCACCTCCCCCACAGCGATAGTTCCAATGCAGGGTCCCAGTGTAGGAGCAGACTAATGCCTGAGGTGCTCTTTCTGTGGGAGATCCATACAAGGCGCCCTCCTCCTAGGGCCCCAGCACACGTACCTGCACAGGGCTCCAAGCACATGCTCATGGAAAGGACTGTGTTCTGTCCTCACAAGGGCCACCAGCTGCTGGACCATCCCCATGGAGCAAAGGGTTCCTGGTGGAAGAGCTGGGGGAGTCAGGAAGGATGTTCCCATACCACTCCCATGTTCCCCAGATGTCTCTCTCAGGGCATCTGCTTCCCTGTCAGCCAGCTCACCTTTGTGCTCAGGGTGGCCCACCAGCAGGTTCTGCAGCAGGAACGCTGACTTGACCTTGAGCTTCTGCACTTGCTGCTGCATGGCCCGCATCAGCACCGAGAATCCATCCAGGCGGAGGAACTGCAGCAACCCAGCCTCCTGCTCTCGGACGAGACCTGGAGGGAGAAGCAGAGCTCTGAGGTCCCAGTCACTATGGCCTTCATCATCATCCCCACAGGCACCAACACCTCTAACATTATGACCATCAGCACTATGCCCCTCTCACCACCATCTCAGTTACTACAGCTATCAACATCACCCATTCACTATTATCATCGTTGCCATCACAATTAGCATCGTTTCTAGCTCTACCATCACCATCAGCAGCACAATACCATCTCCATTACTAAACCCATCGATATCACCATCATCACTGTCACCACCACCACCATTTCCATTAACAACCATCATCCCCTCTACTATCACCATTACTACAGCCACAAACTAAACCTTCACCATGAAATCACTATTAGCGTCACAACCAGCATTACCATTACTACGCAGTCTCTACTTCCATCAACCAGCACCACAAGCACTGTTACCAGCACTATCATCACAATCACCACCACTACCATCACTTCAGCCATCAGTATTACTGTCATCATGCCATTGTCAGCACCATCATCAGCATCATCACCACCACCACCATCACCATCATATAGTTCAACATCATAGTCCATATTTCACCCTCTTAATGCATGTAACTCAGTGGTTTTTATCATGTTCACAAGCTATGCAACCATGACTATCACTTAATTCCAGAACATTTACATTGTGCTGGTACCCAGGGATGACATTCCCAGTCTTAGTTTCCCTCCTGCCTCTGCCACCACGGGTCTAGTTTCCTTCTCTATGGATTTGCCTATCTTGGATACCTCATGTGAATGGACTCACACAATATGGAACCTTTTGTATCTAGTTTTATTCACTCAACTAAATGTTTTCAAGGTCCATCCATGTTATAAATTCTGTAACTACTTCATTTCTTCTTACAATAGAACAATATTCTATCATAGGGGCATGTAACTTATCTTTTGCCACTTTGTGGGTTCTTTCACCCTTTCAATCCCCTAACACTGGACAAGAGAGGAAAAAAGGATAGAGAGGAAAGGAAAGAGACCCCTGAATAAAGTCAGGGGTTGGAAGGGGGCGGGCAACGTTTTTGTTAGACTACTTCCTGCTGATTAAAGCGTTGAGTTCCTTGGGGCAAGACTGATCTTCAATGTCAGTATCTAATTTCTTCTTGTTTCTTCTTTGTGTGCACTGACTACTTAACACACCATGACCAACAGCAACCAACAATCACCCCTGCCTCTTGGAACCCTTGCACTTATACATCCTCTGAAAAGTTACCAAATTACTAACTGCACCTGGCAAAATCATGCCCCTGTTAAAGCATGAGGCAAATCACAGTCAGCTGCTATGGACAATCTGAAGCAGCCCCATATCCCACACCTGGGATTAAAACGAAAACTTTTTTTTTTTTT
>NW_022196904.1:1854733-1859732 GCF_008632895.1 Mastomys coucha
TGTAGATCAGGCTGGCCTCGAACTCAGAAATCCGCCTGCCTCTGCCTCCCAAGTGCTGGGATTAAAAGGCATGAACCACCACTGCCTATCGAAAACATATATTATTTTTGTGGTTTTTAGAGAAGCCAATTTTCCAAAACTGCCTGTGTAGACACACCACCACATTTGTGTGCACTGTAACCTTTACGTTCACATAGACCGAATAGGTAGGTGTTCTGGGGTTCCCATTTCATCTATTTGCTCATTCATTCAGTCATTTACTTACTTTGGTCTTTTTCTGTTTGCGTACACAATACACACACACACACACATACATACACACACATATATATACATATACACACACACATATATATATGTGTGTATATATACACACACAACACACACACACATCATCAGCACTATATATATATATATATATATATATATATATATATATATATGTATGTATGTATGTATGTGTGTGTGTTCTTTTGTATACATGCACACATGCACATGGAACCCAGAGGTCCTGTCCAGTGCTGTCCAGAATCACTGCCCACCTTGTTTAATGAGACAGGGTTTCTCACTGAACCTGTAATTTACCCAGTTACAGTAGGCTGGATTACTAGGGAGTTCCAGGGACTACCAAATATCTGCCCCCCAGCTCTGGGATTACAGCCCCAAGCCTCCATGCTTGGCTTGTTACACAGGTACTGGGCATCTGAACTCAGGTTCTCATGCTTGCAAGCATTTTACCAATCATTTCCCCAGACCTTATTTATGTGTTTTAAGATGAGGTTTCCTATGTTTCAGTCTGGTCTCCAACTCACGCACAAAACCAAAGATGACCTGATCTCTTCTTAGCCTTACTGCGTCCACCTTCAAAATTCAGGGATTATAGGAATGCACCACCACACATGGCTTAAATCCCCATTTAACAGACAAGACAGCCAGGCTTCAGAGCATGCATGATCTTTCTTCTGAAGACAACAAGGACTCCGAGCAGCCTCCAAGCCGGGTAACAGCAAAGCAGGGATGCATCTGCAGGATGCCAGCTCCGGAACAAGCTCCAAGCCTCCACTGCTCCACGCTCAAGGCCATGAGGTACTTCACACTAGGTGGACACACTAGGTGCCAAGTGTGAATAAGGAGCTGGGCTGTCTGTCCCCTTTCAAGTTCATTGAAATATAAAGTCAACAATTGGAAAGGCAGTACATTTCTCCACTAAACATAACTCTGTTGTTTTAGTAAAACTATACACCAACCTTTGGAAACTCTATACCTAAACTGAGATGTGCTGAGTGTAAAATGCCTAACACCAACTTCTGAGACTTAGCATGGCATAAAGACACAAAGGACCTCATTAGTCGTCCAATGCAGGGGCAAGAGGGATGGCTCAGTGGTTAAGCTCTCAACTCTGGGGCTGCTCTCCCAGAAGACTCGGGTTCATTTCCCAGCACTCACGTGGTGGCTCACAATCACCAGTAACTCCAATCTCGAGGGATCCAATGCACTTCTCCTTCTGACGAGTCAGGCACCAGGCACACAGGTTAGTTGCACAGGCATACATCCACGTAAAATATCCATACACATACTTATAAAAAATAAACTTAAAAAGTTTAAAAATGGGTCTGTATCCACTATGTGCTCCAACTACTATACATAATAGTTAACACTGTTTTCCTTCTTTTTAGTTATATGCTTGTGCACATGTGCATGTGAGTACATGCACCCCCAGAGGCCAGAAGGGAGAATCAGATGCTATGGAGCTGGGGTCACAGGAAGTTACAAATTGCCCAATGTGGATGCTAGGAACCAAACTCATCCTCTGCAAAAGCAGTATGCTTCGTTTAAAAAAAAAAAACAAACTGCTGAGCCAGCTGTCTAGCTTCTTCGTTTTCTTTCTCAAGATAGTGATTGACTACTGTGTGTTGTTTCAGGCTGGCCTTAAACTCAGGATTCTCCTTCACCAATCTTCTAACTGCTAGGATTACAATCCTGTGTTATTATGCCTGAACGTAATAAAACATCATTTTAAACAAACAAAGAAAAAGACTTGGGGCTGATTCAGCAGTTAAGAGCCCTGGCTGCTCTTGCAGAGACCCAGGTTTGGTTCCCAGCACCCACATGATAGCTAATAACCACCTCTAACTCCAGGAGTCCAGGAGTCTGAATGCCTCTTCTGGACTCTGGGAGGTTTTTCTAGACTCTGGGGGTTGTGTTGTTGTTGTTTGAGTTTTTGTGGGTTTTTTGTTGTTTTTGTTTTTGTTTTTCGAGACAGGGTTTCTCTGTGTAGCCTGGCTGTCCTGGAACTCACTCGGTAGACCAGGCTGGCCTCAAACTCAGAAATTCACCTGCCTCTGCCTCCCAAGTGGTGGGATTAAAAGTGTGTGCTGGCACTGCTCAGCTGTTTGTTTTTAATAAAAGACTGGCTGTAGTGGTGTGCACCTGCAATCTCAGTGTTTGGAAACAAGAGGACTTCTGTCAGTCCAAATCCACAGCAAGTACCAAGCCAGCCAAGACTATGTAGTGAGAGTCTTGTCTCAAAAAGCTGAAAGGAGTCCTAGTGGTGATGGCGGCAGTGGCAGCAACTGCAGAACATGCCTTTAATCCCAGCACTCCGGAGGCAGGGGCAAACAGTGAGTCTGTGGCCAGCCATGGCTACCTGAGACCTAAATACCTCAAAATAAAACTAGATACAATGAATAAATAACAAAATAGTCCATGGGTAGGAGACATGAGGCACCACAAATTCAACTGGCAAACACAGCCTGGAGGCTCTACCTCCAAAGCATGACCAGAAGGATGGTCCTTGATCCGAGGGGCTTCTCCACCTGGACATGGTATGTACTGAGGGATAGGCCAACCCATGATGTAGGAGGTACCACAAGCATGGCTAGATGAGGACTAGAGCCCTGACCCCAACAGCTCTGACAACTGAAAATACTCTGGTCATTACCAGTGTCCCTGGAGGGCACCAGTCACCCATACCACAAGGACCTTTGCTTACTGAACTCAACCTTCATTCTCGTCTAGGTCATTACCACAACCGTCACTCACCTCCCGCCTTCCATGAACCCTGCTGAGCCCCCATGTCTTCTTGGCAATTGGGAAGGCAGAATGGCTCTCAACTGACAGCCAAGTGACATCAACACGCTCCACACTTCTCCTTTAAAAAGCTACACTTACTCTGTGCTGAAAAGCAATGAGCTGTCAAGACAGAGGAAGGTGAAGTGAACATTACTACGTAAGAGACCAACCCACCACACGTGCTAGGTTCCAACTATATGGCTGTAGAGGTTTGAATGAAAATGGCTCCCGTAGGCTCAAAGGGAGTGGCACTATTAAAAGGTATGATCCTCTTGGAGGAACTGTGGATGGGCTTTGAGGTTTCAAATATTCAAGCCAGGCCCAGTGCCACTCTCTCTGATGTCTGCCGATCCAGATATAGAACTCTCAGCTACCTCTCCAGCACCATGTCTACCTGCATGCCACCATGCTTCCCACCATGATGATAATGAACTAAACCTCTGAACTATAAGCCAGCCTTAATTAAATGTTTTCCTTTGTAAGAGTTGCTATGGTCATAGTGTTTCTTCACAGCAATAAAAACTCTGAAACAATGGCATTTTGAAAAAGTCAAACTATGGGGTGGGGTGTGACATCCAGGCAGGGCAGAGAGGTTCTAGGCAGTGAAACATCTCTGCATGGTTCCATCGTGATGGATGTGTGTCATTAAACGCCTGTCCAAACCAGAGTACACACTATGAGCTACAGATTGTAGATGAGACAGCAGTGTGGTTTATCAGTTGGAGCAAATGAAACTCTTTGCTGGGTGCTGATAAGGAAGGCAGGCGGCTGTGTGAGCACAGGACAGTGGGCAAGAGGAAATCTCTATATGTATACCTCCCACTCTGTTTTGCTGAGTAGCTAAAACTGCTCTATGGCTGGGGGATATGGCTCAGTACTTGCATAGCATGCACTCTGCCCTGGGTTTGAAAACCGCCAAACTGGGCATTTTGGTGAATGCCTATAGTTCCAGCTCTAGAGAACCTCAGGCAGGAGGACCAGATGTCAGGGCCAGTTCAAGGCTAGGCTAGGCCTTGTGAAACTGTGTCTTACAAACAAAGAAGGCTTAGTGGTTAAGAGCGTTTGCTGTTCTTCCAGAGGACCTCAGTTCAGTTCTCAGAACCTACAGCAGGCAATTCACAACCACCTGTAACTACAGCTCCAGGGAATCTGATACCATCTTTTGTACACGTACACATCTATACACATAATTAAAAACAAAACAAGAAGATCATTGCAAGTTTGATGTTTGCCTTGGCTATATCAGAGGTTTCAAACCAGGTTACACTTGCTGACAATGAGACAGTCTCAAAAAAAAAAAAAAAAAGGGTCACCCCGATGGCTCAGCAGGCGCAGGCTCCCGCCATCAAGCCTGGTGACCTGAGTTCAACCCCAGGGATCCAATGTTGGAAGGTGACACCCAAGTTCTACAAGTTGCCTTTCAACCACCACACTTGTACTATGGGCACGCGCCCATGTAAAATATAAAAAAACAAACAACTTAAAAACCTAAAAGCAGGGCTGGTGAGATGGCTCAGCGGGTAAGAGCACTGATTGCTCTTCCAAAGGTCATGAGTTCAAATCCCAGCAACCACATGGTGGCTCACAACCACCCGTAATGAGATCTGATGCCCTCTTCTGGTGCGTCTGAAGACAGCTCCAGTGTACTTATAATAAATACATAATAAATAAATCTTTTTTAAAAAAAAAAAAAACCTAAAAGCAAAACCAGATGCGGTAGCACACACTTGTAATCTTGGTATTTGGGAGATAGGGGGATCACGAGGCCTTGGCTAGATAGCAAGTCTGAGGTCAGCCTAGAATACACAGGACCCTGTATGAAAAAGATGAGACAAGACAAAACTAGTGAGTCAGCTCAGAGGGTAAAAGCAGTCTCTGAAGTACAAGGCTGACCTGGAGATCCTCAGGTCCCTCATAAAGGTAAGAA
>NW_022196904.1:1859742-1877273 GCF_008632895.1 Mastomys coucha
AAAAAGAGCTGACACCACAGTTGTCCTCTGGTCACCACAAGTATACGACAATGGCATTCACTGCCCTCTCTCCAACGGCAGTGGTGGCACACACCTTTGACCATAGCACTCTGGAGTCAGAGGCAAGAGAATCTCTGAGTTCTAGACCAGCCTGGCTTACAGAACAAGGAATACACAGAGAAACCCCATCTGGGGCAGAGGTGGGAGGAAAAGAAACAACAGAAGCAGGGATCACGTCAACAGGAGGTGCATGTGTGTCTCCCTATCCTTCCCTGCCCCTTCCCCCACCCCAGGCCTGCGCACGACTGACTCCAAGTGACCCATCTCTGAGTCCTTCTGAAACCCTTTCTCTGTGCAAACAAAGAACCACTTACAAAAGTGAAGTGACAGGGCAACCAAGTCTGTGCCCTCACTAGAGAGGGGTAGGAATGCAGTAATGTTCCTGCCTTAGGCAGTAGGAGCCCACGTGACCAAGCCCTACCGGTTCCTAGCACAGAGCCCTGGAAAGCAGCCAGATAACACCATACTATAAAGCCACCCATGGAAGGGCAGACACCACTTGACTGTGCACTCTAAAGTGATTATGCAAACTCTACTTCAGAGTAAAATGGCAGTGTTGTTTTGTAGCTCCCTCATTGCATCTAGAGAACCCACCATGCCTTGGGGCCACTCAAAGAACCTGAGGCTTCTTGCCTCAGCCCTCAAAAGCTTCCTTCAGCAGCAAGCAACCTAAAAGACAGATAGCCAACTGCAGAAGATGTATGTGGGCTCAAAGGCAGTATCACTACTATGGTCCACTGCCGGATGACCAAGGCCTCAAAAAGGGCAAAATCAAGAACTACATAAGTAGGCTTGACTCCCAGAAATGGTGAAAGATGACAGTTACTAATGTATAAAGAAGAAAGAGGACCAAAGCAGTCCAAGATCAGCTGGGCAGAACCATCCAGATGGTCTGTTACCAGGTACATACAAATGAGCAGAGGAAGAAGAGTGGCTTTGCCTAGGTCTGTATACTACACACACACACACACACACCCCTAGACTTACAGAAACATGTACCATGTACAAGAAGTAGACCAGGTGGTCTGGGATGGGGGCTTTTCACTACATAATCTTTGTACCTGCCAGACTCTGATCAATGTAACTTTTTACAGATTTCTGTTTTGTCTTCATTTTCTTTTCCCCTCTCCTTTCCCCACCTTCCTCTCTGTCTCCTCTCTCAACCCAGGATCTTATATAGGCCAGGCTAGCTTTGAACTCATTATATATATCCAAGGATGCGCCTGAACTTCTTCTGCCCCTCCTGACTCCACCTCTTCACCTCCCAGAAGATGATGAAGTTACAGGCATCTGCAACTACACCTGCTTTATGTGGTACCTGGGATCAAACCCAAAGCTTCCTGTACGCCAGGCAAGCACTCTGCCAACTGAGCTCTGCTTCTTGTTAGCATTCATCCTTCAAAGTATAGCCCAAGCTAACTTCAAAAAAAAATTGGGGAGGGGGGTTGTTTGTTTGTTTTTGAGACAGGGTAGACTAGGCTGACCTCAAACTCAGGCAGGATTCACCTGCCTGTATGTCCCGAGTACTGGAATTAAAGGCGTGAGCCAGCTGACCTCAAGTTTCCAGGCATCCTCTAGATCAGCTCCCAAATCACAGATGTGTGCCAATATTCTCAGTACCCTGTATTTTTAATACTATAGAATGTCTTCATTGGAGGCACGGAGTATTTAAGACACATTCTCCCTGTAGACCCCAGGCTGTCCTAGAACTCACAGAAACCCCCCCACCTCAGCCTCCCATTTACCAGGATTATAGGTAAGTCACCATGCCCACCTTATTTAATGTCTTTGTAAAAAGTGTCTGGGACTGAATAGGCTGGAGAGACAGCTCAGTAGTTAAGAGCACTACTTCCAGAAGACCAGCACCCACATGAAGTGGTTCCCAACCACCTAGACCTCCAGACCCAGGGATTCCAATGCTTCTAGCATCTGTGGGCACTCATGTGTATATGCCTACACACAGAAACAAACACATATACACACAACTAAAAATAATTTTAAAATAGATTCTTAAAAAAAAAAAGTAATAGAGGCTGAAAAGATAGCTCAGCAGTTAAGAGCACTTACTGATCTTCCTGAGAGAACCTGGGTTCAGCTCACCACCACCTGTAGCTCAAGTTCAAGAAGATACAATGCTCTTTCTTGGCCTCCTCAGAAGAAGGCCCTGTATATGTGTAGTGCACACATATATATGCAGGCAAAAAACTCATGCACATAAAAGAAAAATACAAGTAATAAATCTTAAAATCTCAGAAGAAAGCTATGCAGGCTCCTCCCTCTGTAGCTCCAGACTGGCTGTGGCAGATTTAGGGCACAAAATCCTCTCCCCACCCTAGGGCTAGGTTATCCTGTGTCTGTCTCTTCATTGGGCGTTACTTCCCAGAAGCTGCTCTGCTCCAGGCCTCCTCCTTCCTGCCTCAGATTCAAATCCTTTCCCCTGCTGAAAGGCCTCTCCAACCCAAGCCTTCCGTGTTTTTCCCGCCAGCCTCTATGCCCCAGTAGCATTTGCCATCTGCGTGAACAAACACATGGAGACCAAAGCTCAAGACGCAGGGGAAGGCAAACGAAAAAGGATGTGGGTTAGAGGCCCCTCCTACACACTGCATTTCTCTTTTTCTGCCTTTGTCCCCTCTCCTTCTCTCCAAAATCTAGCTCTGTAACCCTCTTGGACCTCAAATTCATGGCAATCCTCCTGAGTCCTGGAATTACAAGTATAGGCCACCAGGCCTGGCTTTACATATCCCATTTCAATCACAATGTATAACTGCTAGAGCAAAGTACAGTCAGACTGGGGATGCATGTCAGTCGGTAGTAATAGGATGTTTTCCTGACATTCACAAAACCCTAGGTTCAATTCTCAGCATGGTGGTGCATGCCTATATTCCCAGGGCTCTGGAAAGATACAGACAGGAAGGCAAGAAGTTAAAGGACATCTTATGGTACAGAGAGAGTTCAAGAGTTCTACCTGGTCTATATGAGATCCTGTCTCAGAAATGGAAAGGAGCCAGGAGTGGTGGTGCACACCTTTAGTTCCAACACCTGAAAGCAGAAGCAGACTCTCTGAGCTCAGTGCTGGGTAGTTCCAGGATAGCCAGGGACACACTACGAAAAAAAAAGCTGGGAGGTGGTATCGCACCCCTTTAGTCCCAGCACTTGGGAGGCAGAGGCAGGTGGATTTCTGAGTTCAAGGTCTGCCTGGTCTACAGAGTGAGTTCCAGGACAGCCAGGGTTATACAGAGAAAACCTGTCTCAGAAAGAAAGAAAGAAAGAAAGAAAGAAAGAAAGAGAGAGAGAGAGAGAGAGAGAGAGAGAGAGAGAGAGAAAGAGAGAGAGAGAAAGAAAGAAACAACAACAAGAAACAAAGAAAGGGAAAGGCAACAGTCAACCTTGCAGAGATGAACAAGGAGTCCCCATATGTCCTTGCAAGCCCACTCCCAGGTACATACCCCAAGACTCCCAACCCCGGCTCACAGCAGCAGAACAGCCAACAGGCTGAGACAACCCAGACTCCCATTGGCAGATGAACAGATAAACAAAATATGCTTTGTCGGTGAAGAAATGTCATTCAGCCATAAAAAGGAATGAAGTACTGACGCATGCCACAAGGATGAACACTACACTCGTTGAAAGAATCCAGAAGCAAAAGGCCATATGAGGCACACACGGTTCGGTTTACAGGAAATGTCATGAACAGGCAAATCCTGAGACACATTAAACAAGTGCCTGCAAGAGCTGGGCTTAGGGGGATATGAGGAGGGACTACAGAGTTGAGCTGGAGGTGAGGAATGTTATGAAGTTGAGAGGGGGTGCACAACCTTGTGAATACACTAAAAAAATACTACATTGTGCACTCTACAAGGATGGATTTAGCTAAGCCTCAGGGCATAGGCTATAATTCAATCTACTTGGAATATGGAGGCAGGAGGATGACAAGTTCAAGGTTTGCTTAGACTGTACAGTGAGTTCAAGACCAACCTAGGAATACTTAACAAGATCCTGCCCTCAAAACAAAAAGATAAAGAGTTGAAGTGTGCTTCAGAGTAACTTGTCTACCATACACAAAGCCTCGGTTTGACCTGCAGAACCCCATAAACTAAACATGGTGATACACGTTTGTAATCCCAGCACTTCAGAAATAGTGGCAGGAGAATCTAAAGCATATGACTGTAGGAGAGATAATACAGGACTCCACCCTTCCCTTAGATATTCTAGCCCACCTTCTGCTGGGGGAGGGAGTAGGAGAAACCATAGTCCTCAGTGCTGTAGTCTGTTAAGTTACCCTTGCTCTGGCAAATAAGCACCACCTCGTGAAACCAACCCTAACTAAATGCAGTGGGTCGCAAAAACAAAAAAATGAAAGAGACATTTCAAAGTAGGACGGAGACTTGTTGGCAGAAAATCCCCATGAGTTTCATTCAAGCCTGGTCTATAGTTAGTTATGGGCCAGTCAGAGCTACATAGTGATAGCCTGTCTCAAAAAAAAAAAAGAAAGAGAATTTTATGGTCATTTGCAGCTACAAAGAGTTCTGGCATGGTCTACATGACACATTGCCTCTTAAAAACAAAAACAAAAAAGCAATATATAAAATTTATATTATATAATATTACAGTATTATGTAATTATAATTGTATATATTTATTATATAAATATGTACACACACATAGACTGAGGACCTGAATGGTGGAAGGAGCTACATACACAAAATATACAAATTATAAAAATAAACCAAAAACCAACATAAGCAAGTGCTTCACAAAATGATTTTCTTTCTGTCTGCAAGCTGGCACCTAAATCAGCACACTTCTGCCCATGCCTTGGTTTCCTTGCTTCATAGCCGTGAGGGCAGACAGCATTAACACAGAGCCACCGCGGTACTCACTGAGGGACTACCTGTCTGGAGAAGTGCTGGTTGTTTTGGGGTTTTTTGGTTTTTGGGTTTTTTTTGATTTTTGGTTTTTGGTTTTTGGAGACAGGATTTCTCTGTATAGTCCTGGCTGTCCTGGAACTCACTCTATAGACCAGGCTGGCCTTGAACTCAGAGATCTGCCTGCCTCTGCCTTCCAAGTGCTGGGATTAAAGGCATGTGCCACCATTGCACCATTGCCTGGCTAAGTGCTGGCTATTATAAGTGGGCAATGTTCCTGTGTCTCCAATTGGTGGAGACCACAAACACAGCTCAGTATCCTACAGTATATAGGATGATTCCCCAAGGCAGAAAATAAACTGACCCCAAACATGGACAAGGACTCTGATATGTATGAGAATCTCAAGCTGGAACACAAGGTCATCTACCACCACTATCAGAGTATAGTTAGTGTCTGGCTCCTGCACCTTACACAGAGTTGCAACAAGAATACAAATTAAAAAAATAAAGGAAGCACCCCAATCTTTTCTCCCCTGTGGATGAAGCAAGCCCCGCCCCTGTGGTCAACACTGGCCCCAGGCCCTCCCCCTCCGATCCTGGAACACTCACAGGAGATGGCGAAGAGAGCCTTGACTCGTACCGTGTCGCAGGAGTCCCGGTCGAGCAGCCGAAGTAGCTTGCGCAGGGCACCCAAGCCCAACACTTGCTCCTGGATGGCTGCAACATTCTGACTGCATGTGCCAATGAGCTGTGCTGCCCTCCAGCGCAGCCCTGCAGCCCCTGCCTCTAGGTATCGACCCACCAGCAGGTGCATGCCTGACAGCTGGCAGAAATCTACGGACAGGAGAGGAGAGAAAATTGTCAAAGACCCCAATTCACAGGCTGACCTCTTACTCCTTAGAATTTAGAGACAAGGTTTGAAACAGGGTATTCACTTAAAGACAGGGTATAAGAGGAAAGGCTGGTGAAAGAGTGTGAGGGCTCACCTGGGGATGATGAAAAGATTTGGAAGTGAGACAGGTCTGGAGCTAAGGCTCAGTTGGTAGAGTGCTTGCATAGCCTTCATACAGCCCTGGGTTTGGGTCTCAGCACCACATACAACAGGCATAGTGGCACACTCAGCACTAAGGAGGAGGCAGTAAGATCCTAAGTTCAAGGTCATCCTCAGCTACACAGGAGTATAAGGAAGGCCTTCCTGGTTTACATAAGACACTGTCACTAAACAGAGATTGGGAGGGAAGGGGTACAAGCCTATTATTATCCCAGCTACCTAGGAAGCTGAGACAGAGCAGGGAATACTGGTGCACTCCTCTAATCCCAGCACTTGGGAGGATCTCTGTGTGTTTGAGGTCAAGCTGGTTTATATAGTTAAGTTCCAGGACAGACAGAGCTGCGTAGTGAAACCCTGTCTTTTGAAAAAAAAAAAAAAAAAAGCTGAGACAGGAGGATTAAAAGTTCTGCATGGGGGCTGGAGAGATGGCTCAGAGGTTAAGAGCACTGACTACTCTTCCAGAGGTCCTGAGTTCAAATCCCAGCAACCACATGGTAGCTTATAACCATCCATAATGAGATCTGACTCCGTCTTCTGGTGTGTCTGAAGACAGCTACAGTGTACTTACATATAATAAATGAATAAATAAATCTTAAAAAAAAAATGTTCTACATGGGCTTCAGAGGGAGTTCAAGGCCAATCTCAGAAACTTTCTGAGAGTCTGCCTCAAAACGCAAAATGCAAAGAGAGCTAGCAATCTAGCTCAGTACAGCAGGCTTGCCTGACATGCTTGAGGTCTTCAATTCTATCCCTAGTACCATACACAAGTTCTGAAATCTGGAGGTAATACTGCCAAATATTGTAAATGTCCTGAATGCTGCCCAGTGTGCTGGCACAAGCCTGTAATTCCACCACTGAGAAGGTATAAACAGGAGGATAGTCACGAATTCAGTCACAAAGGCCAGCTATGATGTTATACACTGTCTCAAAAAAAAAAAAAAATAGGCTGGGCAGTAATGGTGCACAACTTTACTCCTAGCACTCAAAGGAGGCAGGCGGGATCTCTGAGTTCCAGGACAGCCAGAGCTACACAGAGTAACCCTGTCTCTACCCTCCCAAAAAAAGTAAAACAAAACAAAAACATAAATAAAATAAAAGATATGAATGCTACAGAATTATATACTCAACATGGTTACTTCTGTTTTGTGACTTTTTAATATTTACATATTTATTTATGTTTATTTATTAGTTGTGTGTGTGTGTGTGTGTGTGTGTGTGTGTGTGTGTGCAGGCATACACATGTCATGTATGATGTTAAAGGTCAGGGCTCTGGGAGATGTCAGTCTCCTTCCACCATGTGACTTTCCAGACTTGAACTCAGGTCCCACTGAACCATCTCACTGGCCTGTTTTGTGATTTTTTTACCTTGATAAATAAGTAAGGTTTAGAAACAAGGCCCGGTGACACACACCTGAAATTCCAGCACTGGGGTAATAGAGGAAAGAAGATTAGGAGTTCAAAGCCAACTCCAGGTACACAGCAAGCATGAGGGTAGCCTGGGTTGCCTAGAATTTGTCTCCACAACAGTAACAAAAAGAATGTGGGGGCTGGGCGGTGGTAGTACACGCCTTTAATCCTAGCACGTGGGAGGCAGAGGCAGGTGGATTTCTGAGTTCGAGGCCAGCCTGGTCTACAGAGTGAGTTCCAGGACAGCCAGGGCTACACAGAGAAACCCTGTCTTGAAAAACCAAAAAACAATAAATAAATAAATAAATAAATAAATAACATACACACATACATATATAAATATATATACATACATATATATATGAATGTGACATGTGACCTACAGAATGCACCTTGACCCTGGATACTTCAATGACATTGCTTACCCTAGACCCACACATGTCCGTCCCATTCTTCTTTGAAAGGAGGATGTCTGTCTGTTCTGATCACAATAGCACCATCCTACCTCAACCTTTGCACTAGCTATTCCTACAGACTTGAATGCTTTTTGCAAACCAGGAATACCCCATTGAATGATATACCCTCATTCATGTCTCTGATCAAACAGTCTACCTCAAGGCAGCCTCAGTTTACCATTCTACCCCAAATCACCTCCCTTCCCACCCTTGAGAGAGTAGCAAGCAAATTAGGGAGTAAATATCAGTCCCAGGACTCATGAGGGAAGTAGCAGAACAGGGACTTGGTGGGGTATGAGGAGGGGTTTGTTCCTGTACTAACAGAAGGGAGAGGCTAGGAGGAGTTGGTGGTTCAATCCAGGAGAGTAGGGAACAGGGCTGAGCCACACAGGATGTGGGACACTCTGGTGAGGGCTGGGGGAGGAGGGTACCTGCTGCATTGTCCATGTTCTCGCACAGGTCTGCCAGCAGCTCTAGTGCCCCTTCACGATCCTGCTGATCAGTGGCCAGCTCAGCTTCGCCAGCCGTTGGGGGTGCGGCCTGGGACAGGACACGGAGGCAGTTTTTCATCTGCTCCACCTCCTCTCGCTGGCCACGGAAGGCAGCCGACATAGCTTCCTGCAGCCATTGGCGTCTCTAGGGAAGAAGGGAGAAGGGTGGGGAGAGAAGTCTCTCAGTGATTGCCCAGGGAGTGACACTAATAGGACAGCCAAATGCAAGGGCTGATGGCTCTTTCCATCCACAAGGATCTAGGAGACATCTTGGGGGAAGCACAGAGTCTCTCATTCTATAGTGCAGTCTGGCTTCCAACTCACAGCAGTCTTCCTGCTTCACACTCCCAAGTGCTGGGATTAACAAACAGGAGCCACCATGCGCAGATGTTTACATAGTTTTTACTCATAACTTCTTTTCTAGGTATTAGGGAGTCAGTCCTGAGACAGACTGGTTAGAGAAAAAGAAAAGTGTTGTTCGGGGTGTGTGCAGGGTGGACACAGAGAGAAGCTAGAGATAAAAAAAAAAAAAGTAGTGTAAAATGATATGGCAGTATGACAAGCACTAGGGTAAGATTAAGCACAGTGGAACATCATGGGAGTGGAGGTTGGCCTGTAGAACTTAAATGGGGTCATCTTGGAGGGTCAGATGTCAGCAATGAAATAGGCCAGGGAATAGCCAGGCACATACTAGGAAGAATATTCAAGGCAGAGGCAATCACCAGCAAGCCAAGATGGCTGAAGCAAGGTTAAGTGAGGAAAGAAAAAAGTTGGAGAGAAACACCCCAGGAAAGAAGCAGGTTGGATCTTATAGACAGATGTAAAGGCTTAGATTTTGCTCTGAATGAAGTGGGTGGAGCTATGAAGGGAGTTCTCTGCTGAGAGGTAGAGATATGGACTGAGAAGCATAAGAATGGGGACAAGAGAGCTTAGTAGGATCCTAAGTAATCCATGCAAGAAAAAAAGTTATGGAGCAAATTGTGGTGGCACATGCCTGTAATCCCAGCATGGGGTGGGGTGGAGGCAGAAGGATTAGAAGTTCAAGAACAACCTCAACTGTGTATCAATGTGAAATATGACCAGATCCTGGACGCTGAAAAGAGAACCAATTGTACAGTTAAGGGAGAAGGTGAGAAAGAGTCGTCTGGATGATGCAGGGGTTCTGTCCTGAGCAACTAGCAGCTCTGGAGGCAGAACACAAGACCCGCTTGTTTCCCAACAGATGTCAGGTTTGAAGATCAGCAAGACAACCAGAGGTTGTGATGATCTGGATGCTGGATGGTTCTGTATCCTGACAAATGTCCTGAGAACTATATGAGGTTTGAATAGTATCCCTGGCCTGCACTTGCCACCAAGTTGGGACAAGAAGGGCTCTTTAGCCATGCCAACTGTCATCTGGAAGAAAAAAGAAAAAAGAAAAAAGAGGATAGAGAATGAGGAGAAATCAACAAATGGCACAAACAAAACAAGGGAGCCCAGAGGAAGACCAGAGACTATACTGTCCCCAAAGGGAGCTTGAGGAAGGCTGAAATGGCTAGCACACACCTGTAAGCTCAGGATTTTGGAGGGCAGGGCAGGAAGATCAGGAGGGTAAGGCCATTTAGGCTAGCCTGGTCTGTATGAGACCTCAATCTCAAAACAGGAAAGAGAAGGAGAAGAGGCTGTAAGGCTTTGAAATCACGCTCCTGGACAAGTTTGGGCAAACTATCTTATTGCTCTGTGCCTATTTCCTCCTTCTGCTATAAAGATTTAATGACACAACATGTATAAATTATTCTATAACTTAACTGAATTACTACAATATTCTATGTATAGTAAATGTCAGCTAAAAAATTACATGCAAAATTCCTATCAAACTTCAAGACAATTCTGTCAGGACTTATTATAGCTATTCCAAATTCATTGATTTAAAAAAAAAAAATCAGAGGCAGAGAAAGGATGTGAATTGCCCAAGCAAGGTCATGGTTGGCAGCTGGCAAAGCCGAACTATGCTGTGTACAAGTCAGTATAAACTGGAACATCAGACCTGCCTGGTGAAACGCTATCATTACTATTATCACCATCAATTAAAAAATGAATGAACACTTGAGGACTGGAAAGATTAAATAATATACCCAAGGTCACACTTGTGGAGACAAGGCTGAATCTAGTTCTGCCTGGGTCCTGAGAACCCCAACTTTCTTTTTGGCTTTTCCCTCATCATGAGACTGACTATTCTGCCTCCCAATACAAGGCTGTGATCAGACACTTTACAGCTGACCTTCAGCCTACCATTCAGCCACATTTAGATTCTTGCTCATCACCCAGGAAGACAACTCTCCCCAAGACACTTATACCCCCAGGACCCTAACCCAAGCTTCTCAGGTCCTCATACTTTACCTCCTCGCTCATGGGTTCTGGAGGGGGGTCTGGCTCCTCAGAGCCCGCAGTAATAGCCATCTGCAGCAGGCCTTGGAGGTTCCGTGGAGGCCGAGGGTTGCTTGAGCCCCCAGCCGAGGAACCACTGCCCCCCGACGAGCAACCCTGGGAGGCCGGAGGCAACGCAAGAGGGAGGCGACTGCCCCCTGAGCCTTTGTCTGCCATGGACTTTCTGTGTAGGAAGAATGTGTTGAAATGAAATTGATGGTCACCGCTGAAGCAGTTCTGGTGTCCGGATGGGTCGACTCTTGAAGGTCTGCTGAGAAGGTGGAATTTTGAAGGTGTTAGGAGTCTTCTCATGGTCCCAAACCATTCTGCCTACAACCACATTAACCACAGCCCCTTTCCTTCCCTCAAACCAACAGGACCCTTCCCCAAATCCAGATGTCCCTCCTTACTCCCTAGCAACAGGCCCCACCCACTCCCTGGCAACGAGCCCCCCCAAGCTCCCCAGCTTGCGTCCTCGTCTCTTAGCAACCCCACTGCCCCGCCTCCATGGCAACAAGCCTTCTCTCAGTCTCCTTAGCAACAAGTCTCCTCCATTGTCTTTGAAGAGGGGCGCCCCAGTAGGGCTGATCTCACCTTGTCGGGTCTAGAGCTGCCACCACGCCTAAAGACAGACTAGCCCTGCACCTGACTCAATTGGGCGCCGCCATCTTTGCCGGAAGTACGCAGGTCTCACACGGAAGTGCCTCACCCCAAGCTGTTTGCCCAGTTCTAAGCAGCACCTCTTAGCGGTGCGGCACTTAGCTCCACCTCTGTCGACTAGGCCCCCACCTCTTTGTCTTTGCCACGCCCCTGTATTTCGCGCTTTTGTAATAAGCCCCGCCCCCTAGCTCCTCTGTCTACCTTAGCGAACGAGGGACCCTCATGGCCAACTCCTCCCCTCCCAGACATAGGCCCCGCCTATGCCCACATTTCCCCCCACTTTGTTCTAGGCCTTTCGGCCAGTCCCAGTAAGTCCCGCCTCTTAGTACCTGGAGCTTCATCTCGTCCTGTTCCGCCACGCCCCTGCGTAGGCCACGCCCCTTCTCTGCTGCGGCTCAAGCCGTTTTGTCCTTCGCTCAACTGATTTTAACTGCATTTGCTCCTAGAGTCTCGGAATATCGCCCCTAATATCAGGTTACCTTTGGAACCTGACACTCAGTCTCACCTTTTTCTAGGCCTCAGTTTCCCCATTTATTACCGGTTTCAGTGTGGAACCCTCTGTGTGAGTTGTGTATATACATGTATATACATGGTATGTGTGGGAAGTCACATGTCAACATCAGCTGTCTTCTACCTTCCATCCTCACCTCATTTTAAATATATATATGTATATTTAATTTTGTAGTGGAGGAGGAGGCAGATGCACGTAAATTCAGGTTTCCATGGAGCCAAAGACATAGGATCCCCTAAAGCTATAGTTTACAGGCAGTTATGAGACAACCAATGTGGGTGCTAGGAACCAAGCTCAGGTCCTCTGCAGAACAGTAAGTACTCTTAACTGCCAAGCCATCTCTCCAGCCCCTTAAATTATTATTATTGTTGTTGTTTTCATTTTTTGTAGATTTATCTTTTTACTTGTGTATGAATGGTTTGTGTTTGGTTGGTTTTTGTTTTGTTTTCTGAGACAGGGTTTCACTGTGTAGCCTTGGCTGTCTTAGAACTCACTCTGTAGACCAGGCTGGCCTCAAACTCAGACATCCACTTTCCTCTGCCTGCTGAGTGCTGGGACTAAAGACGTGCACCACCACTGCATGAATGAATGTTTTACCTGCATGTATGTTCGTGCACCATATGCTTGCCTGAAGGATTGCCCTGAACTGGAGTTACAGATGGTTATGCATAAGCCATCATATGGGTGCTGGGAATTGAGCCTGAGTCTTCAGCAAGAGCAATAAAGCAACAAGAGCTTCTAATCATTGAACTATCTCTCATTGAACTCTCCCTCTCTCCATCCCACCCCACGCCTCTTTTGTTTTTTTGTTTTGGAGTCAGTTTGTTATTTTGTTGTTTTGTTTTGAGGAGGCTCTCAGTATGTAGCCTTTGCTGGTCTGGAGCAAGACATGACCAGGTTGCCCTACAACTCATATTCTCGTGCCTTAGCATCCTGAATGCTGGGAGTAAACGTATACACACCCACCCTGGCTTGTTTTACTCGTTTTTATTTTATGTATGAGTATTTTACCTACATGTATATACATGCATTATGTACATGCTTGGTGCCCTTGTGGGCAAGAAGTTTAGATCTGTTCCCTGGAACTCTTACCATTGCCGTTAACAGATATCTTGTTTTTAATTTTGTTTTGAGATAGATTTTTCTGTGTAGTCCTGACTGTCCTGGAAATCACTCTATAGACCAGGCTAGAATCAAACTCAGAGATCGCCAGGTGGTGGTGGCACACGTCTTTAGTCAGGTGGATTTCTGAGTTCGAGGCCAGCCTGGTCTACAGATTGAGTTCCAGGACAGCCAGGGATACACAGAGAAACCCTGTCTCAAAAAACAAAAACAAAAAACAAAAACGAAAAAAAACCCTCAGAGATCTACCTGTGTCTGCCTCCCAATGCCTCTTAATCCTTGGATTAAAGGCATTTGCCACCATTGCCTGGCTTGATTTTTTTATTTAAAAAGAATTTATTTATTTATTTTTATTAGTGCTCTGTCTGCATATACATCTGCATGCCAGAAGAGGGCATCAGATCCCATTACACATGGTTGTGAGCCACCATGTGGTTGCTGGGATTTGAACTCCAGACCTCTGGAAGAGCAGCCAGTGCTTCCTAGCCACTGAGCAGTCGCACCTGCTCCAGACTTTTTATGTGTGTGTGTATGTGTGTAGGCCAGAAGAGGGCTTTGTCTTCCCTAGAGCTGGAGTTACCAGTAACTGGGAGCTTTCTGACATGGATTCTGGCAACAGAACTTGGGTCGTCTGAAAGAACAGTACTGAACTTCTAAGCCATGTCTCCAGCCCTATAGGGTCTGTCACTGACCCGGGAGCTTGCCCATTAGGTTATACCAGCTGGCTATTGAATCCCAGAGAATCTTCCTGTTTTCACTTCTCTATAACCATGTACTACTACACCCACCCGGTGGGTGCTGGGAACCAAACTCAGGTCCTTTATCATGTGCAACAAATATTTTACTAACTAAGCCATCTCCCTAACCCCATTCTCTAGGTTTTTAAAAGGATCTCTGTAGCCCAGGCTGGTCTTGAACTTGCTATATACTTGGACTGATCTTGAACTCCTCTTCCTCTCAAGTACTGTGATTGCAAGTATATGCTATTATTAATAGGACTCCTCTTACTCTAGAGTATCTCAGTAGAGATGGAAAAGCTATATGATCACATTCCTTATAAGTTATTGCAAATGTGTGTATCTATATATGTATCTATGTATCATACTGTAACTTTCACAGTATGCAAGGGAGCTTGCATCTAGGCTATCATCATGGTATGTATGTGTTTAATATATATACATATAAATATACTATATGTACATTTATATTATGTGGTATCATATCATCATACATAATACATCGTACATAGACACATATATATGTATATGTACATATATATACATATATATGTATATATACACACACATGCACATTCTACTTCTAATTCTCAGAACCTGTGAATATATGACCTTATATGCCAAAAGAAATTTTGAAGATGAGATTCCATTAAGGATTTTTTTGGTGGAGGGGGTGCAACAGGGTCTTACTATATAGCTTTGGTTAGCCTGGGACTTGCTAAATAGATGAAGCTATCCTCAAACTTGCAGAAGTTTGACCACATCTGCATATTAAGTGCTGAGTTTAAAGTATGTGCTCTGCTTTCAGTTACTGATCTACAATATCCTGGTGTATCTTGACTCCAGCCTGGTCTATAGAGTGAGTTCCAGGACAGCCATGGCTATACAGAGAAACCCTGTTTCAAAAAACAACCAAAAACAAAAACCCAAGATGGAGAGCTCGTGAGGAATGACCCTAGAGGTTGACCTTTGTCCTCTACAAGCATTATGCACTCATGTGAACTCAGGTCTGCACACACACACAAATAATAAATTACAGATGTTGGGAAAGTAACCAGAATACATTATATACATGTGTGAAAATTTTTCAAAACTATATATTTTTTTTGTTTTGCTTTGGGGGTTTTTTGTTTTGTTTTGTTTGTTTTTTGAGACAGGGTTCTATTGGGTAGCCATGACTGTACTGGAATTAGCTCTGTACACCAGGCTGGCTTCCAACTCATCAGAATTTACCTGCCTTTACCTCCCTAGTACTGGGATTAAAGGCATATGTCACCATTGCCTGGCAACAATATATTTTGTTTTGTTTTGTTTTGTTTTTTCAAGGCAGGGTTTCTCTGTGTATCCCTGGCTGTCCTGGAACTCACTCTGTAGACCAGGCTGGTCTTGAACTCAGAAATCCACCTGCCTCTGCCTCCCAAGTGAGCAATATATATTTTTAATACAGATGAAAACTTTTAATTACAGAATATGAGACATAAGCTGGATGGTGGTGGCACACGCCTTTAATCCCAGCACTTGGAAGGCAGAGGCAGGCGGATTTCTGAGTTCAAGGCTAGCCTGGTCTACAGAGTGAGTTCCAGGATAGCCAGGGCTACACAGAGAAACCTTGTCTCGAAAAACCAAAAAATAAATAAATAAATAAATAAATAATAATAATAATAATAATAATAATATGAGACATAAACCAAAGACATGATGACTATTATATATGAGGCCCTATACAGCTGCTTTCTGAACTTCCTCTTTGCCCACTCATCTCTGAACACGCTGGCCTCTTCAGTGTTGCTAAGATATGACCCAGCATCCTCCTGTCTCAGGACCTCTACACTTGCGCTTTCTCTCCCTAAACTACTATTTGCCTTTTGTCTCCATAATTCATTTTACTTCCTAGCCATCTTACATAATTCATACCTATTTCTAGAAACATTTTCCAGGAGAAATGGCTCAGCAATTAAGAGCTCTTGCTCATCAAAGACCCTAGTTCAGTTCCCAGTGCCCACTCTAGGCATCCCACAACTGCCTGTAACTCCAGCTCCAGAGATCTACAATATCCTGGTGTATCTTGATTCCATCCTGGTCTATATAGTGAATCTATATCCTCTCCTACCCTCCAATGCCACCCAAATGCAGATGTTCATATGCACACACACAAATACAATCTTAAGAAAAAAAGAAACATTTTTCTTACCCTTAGTCATCTCTTCAGCACCAACCATGACTGTCTAAAGTATCTAACAGGGTCTCGCCTTGTTCAATCAGCTGCCTCCTCCACTATCATGGAGACCCTATAGGGGAGGAGTTTTGTAGATTTAGCACCCTGCTATATCCTTACCATTCAGAACAGTATATGGCTCAGATTTGATATTGAAATGAAGATGGTTTGATAGGTTTACCACTTCAGAGGAGCATAAATTTTTATGGGTGTACCCTGTGAGAAACTTGGGGATCAAATGTATGTCTAGCAACTTAGGGTGCCTGGCATAAAAAAAGGATACGGTTTATATAGAACCTTAGTAGGGACCAGATTCCACACAGTTGAGCGCAGATGTGTGGTACTCCCACAGAGGTGTAAGGATTATACTGAGGCCTACTTGAAGTTTACAGGACTTAACAAGCAACCATTACAGATGCCACCTGCACTGGGATCTATCTGCCTACCTATGAAGGTATAGGAGACATTAAGGCACAGTGGTATAGGTCTGCTTTTAAACAATTTTAAGGAACTGAAAGAATTATGCTTATGGGTGTCTGGCTGTGCATCTGTGTACCACAGGTGTACTTTGGCACCCTGGAGCCAAAGTTCCCTGAAACTGGATGGAGTTACATACAGCCGTACAGATGCTGAGAATGCAAACCCCGGTCCTTGGGTTTCAGCCTGCTCTTCTTAACTGCTGAATCATCTCTCCAGGACTGTAATTTCACACGAGAGACAGAGGCAGGAAGATCAGGAGTTCAAGGTCATCTTTAGCCACATAGTTTGAGGTCAGCCGGACCTTGTCTTTAAAAAAAAAAAAAAAAAAGCAGGAGGTGGAGCCCTGATAATGGTGAGAACATAGACTTTGCCCAAGGAGTACACAGTGTTGACTTTAGAGGACATAGAGAAATAGATCACACTTGGGTCTGCACCCAAAGTCCTTCCCTTTTCTATCTCTGTCTCTTTTATCCTCTGCTATCTCCCCGCTCCCCCACACACATATCCCGAAGTCTGTTCCCGTCTAAGCCCAGCATCTTTCCCTCCTGTGAATACTTGGACCCCTGACAGTCCTTATTTCTCTTTGTCCCCATCTCTCTACATCTTCCTTTGCATTTCTGTCTCCTATCCCTGTCTGCCCCTTTCAGCTCTTTTATGAGAGGGTGAGTTGAGGGGGCGTTGTCACATAGTCTAGGCTGTCCTCAAACTCACTTTATAGCTGGGATGGCCTTGAACTCTTAATCCTCCCGCATCCCTTATTCCCTCCTCTCCTCCACCCTGTCTCTGATATTCTGCGTCTTCCCATCTACTAATGTAGGTCATACTTCTCTTTGTGTCTCCATCTCTGCTTGTCTACTACTAGTTCTGTGTCTCTCTCCATCCTTCCCTCCATCCTTTCAGGCATCCCTCTCTCCTCCAGCATCCCTCTCCTCCAGCATCCCTCCACCCATCCATACATCCCTCCACCTATCCGTGCATCTTCCCACCTCCTCCCTGTCCCTCCAGCTTCCAGGCCCGCCCCCTGCCACTCCCCCTCCCCCACCGAAAGGGTTAACTGTGGGGAAGGGCCGG
>NW_022196904.1:1877325-1903862 GCF_008632895.1 Mastomys coucha
CGCGTGGGGGGGCGGGGGGGATCTCGGCCTGCAGCATCCGCCGGCCCCGCACTTCAGACCCCCCCTGCAGGGGGAGGCACAGGAAGGGGGGGGCCGGCCAGGAACGGGCTGGGGAGGGGGGGCCGCGCAGTCCCCCCCCGCCATGCTGATTCCAGGGGCCTGACCCCCCCGGCAGCCCCCCCTCCCCCAGCTCTGCGGCCCACCGACTGGGGGGGCCAGCCCAGCCCCCTGGGGACCCCCGGAGAAGTGGGGAACAACCGGGGGGGCCGGGACGGAGGTGTCGCCGGCCCCCACCGGAGGAACGGGGTGACGGGCCGCAGGGGGGGCGGCCGGGGGACCGGTCGGGCCGGGACCAAGGGCACCATGTCGTCCGGGTCCAAGGAAGGTGGCGGGGGTTCCCCCGCCTACCACCTCCCACACCCACACCCACACCCACCCCAGCACGCCCAATATGTGGGCCCCTATCGGCTGGAGAAGACGCTGGGCAAAGGACAGACAGGTGAGAACCTAAGCGGACACCTGGGGCGGGGGCGGGTGCTGGAAGGGACAGAGGGCGGGACCATGGATATTTAAAGGGCAGACCCCTGGGTCCCTCATAGAAAAGGGGCTTGCGTCCTGTCTGAGTTCGAAGTGCCCACGGTGTACGGAGTAGAGTCAGACGCTGGGGCCTCGAGAGGGCAGGGGTCTGGGACTTCTGGGTCCGAGGGAGAAGTAGGGATCTGGACTACTGTGATTCAAATAACCCTATTGGGGCAGATATTGGAGGGGCTTCAGGAAACTGTGGGGAAGTAGGCCCATTGCGGGTGTGGGGCCCGGGCTAATTCTGCAAGCTGAGGCAGGCGGGTGCTGCAGTACAGCCGCAGGCAGGGTGGAGGTGCAGGCTGGGTGGAGGTGCATCCATCCCGAGAGAGGCTGCTTGCTATCCTGTCCCTCTTCTCATGCTCAAAAGGATCCACTTGCTCTCTGGACAGCTAGCTGAAGCCCTAGGGTGTCAGATCGACTACATTCTCTCCATTCTGCAGTGTGGAAACAGGATGGAGAAGTGGATTGTAGAAAGCTCAGCTCCCAGCCAGGAGTGGCCCTGGAAAGCAGTTATCTTTGAATGATGCTAAAGGCTGAGTGTGGCCACAACCACCACCTTCTAGGCAGGGTGTCAAGGTGAACTGGGAGAGGACCTCCAGTGTTCCAGGCTGTGGGTTCTGGGTCCCTATGAAGTTGAGTTCCAGGCGTGAGATAGGAAAAGGGAGGTCTGTCCTTTATATCCTGGTAGTAAGCATGTGACGCGTTGTTGACCTCAATTCTCGAACTATGGAAGGAGGAGGGGTCAGGAACCTGCACTGCTGGGTCTGAGGGAGGAGGGCTGGGGCCAAGACTACTGGGTCTAAGGAAGGAGGGATAAGATCTGGATTCCTGGGACTGAGAAGAGGGTACCTTACATAGCTGAGCTCTGGACTCTAAGGAGTGGTGAGGGAATATGCATGCTTTTTGACCACGGCAGCTATTTTTTTTAAGAGTTTAAAAAAAAAAAAAGATAATTGCAGGGTCAAGTTTTAGAAGGAGGTGAGGATGGGGAGGCTTGGGAAAGAAGAAAAATTGAGAGTGTATTTTGTGAGATTATAGGGCTTCTGAAATCTGAAAAGAAAGATGAAGTTGGGCAGACATATCAGAACGCTAGAGAGTCAGAAGGAAAGGCCAGGAGAGGCTGGTGGAGAGGGTAGGGCAGAAGGTGGACAGTCAGAAGGACCAAAACCAGGCAACATGGATGGGAAGGAGTTGTGTTTTGTAGGAATAGCAGCTGTCAGCCACCAGTTCAAATGCAGAAATTCAGGACAGAAGAAATGGGTAGCCAAGCAAAAGGTTGGGGTGGGGGAGTGTTGACAACTTAAGAACTAGGGTGAACTCCAGGAGAACATCCCATATTTTAAATCCAATCTCCAGGTCTGGTTAAACTTGGAGTCCACTGCATCACGGGTCAGAAGGTCGCTGTCAAAATTGTGAACAGGGAAAAGCTGTCGGAATCGGTGCTGATGAAGGTGAGTGTGTGTGTGTGTGTGTGTGTGTGTGCGCGTGCGCGCACGCATAAGTATATGTGTAGCAGGAGTGTCCTTTGGTTCAAACGGAAAGGAAGGGAGGTCATGCTCACCCTTTCTCTTGCGTCCCTGCCCCTCAGGTGGAAAGGGAAATTGCCATCCTGAAGCTCATTGAACACCCGCACGTGCTCAAGCTCCACGACGTCTACGAGAACAAGAAATATTTGTAGGTATTTATAGACGCCCAGCCCCTCTCCCCTCCCTCTCCATGGTATAGAGACCTCTCGAGAAACAGGACCTAGTTAGTGTAGCCTGACAAAACTCAAGCTTCTGGGCTAGAGACGTAACGTGACTGGTAGAGTGCTCAGGTAGAATGCAGAAAGCCCTGAGTCCAGCCCCCAGCACTGCATAAACTTGTGGTAGCACACATGTATCATCTCAGCTCTATTAAGCTGAGGCAGAACTGTCAAAAGTTCAAGGTCATCCTCAGCTACACTGTTGTGTTGGAGGCTAGAATGGGCTACTTGTGACCAATCTTAAAAAAGGAAAAGAAGTAAGAAAGAAAATAATTTTTTTTTTTTTTAACTTTTAGGTTGGGTCACTGAATGCCTAGTTCTTCCCCTGGGTACAGGAACATCCCCCAATCTACACTCCGCCTGATATTAATAGTTCAACAGAGTACAGTGGTCCTGAGTGCAGAACAGAGGCTATGCCTCTTGCTGCTATCTTTCTGCCTCATCCTCCTGAGTAACTGGGGTTGCCAGCCTGTACCACCCAATCCAGCTCGCTGCTGCTTCCTTCCTAAGGCAGCTAGGGTTACGTTAGCCTAGAAGGGGCCTAAAGGATCCTTTCAGATTCCCACTCTAGGACACCTGAGGTCTCTCGTTTCCCAACATCACTTCTGATGCCAAGGCTGGCCACTCCAACAGTAGGCCTCCTGGAGTCCTGTGTCAGTATCACAAAGTCCATTACCATCCAGTTAAGATGGGGGTGGGGTCAGCTGTCTGGGCTTCAGAGAATGACTCTTTGTGCACACTTTGGTGGCCCAAAGAACAGCTGGAGTGGACAACGGAAGAGGGGACTGGCCCCACAGTTCCCCTGCCCACCTCCCAACCTCCCCAGGGTGTAGGATTAAACCACTACTCCCAACATCCATCAGATTGGTAGAATAGGTTTCCCCAAGCTGGAAGCAGTGTACAGCCCTGGGTCCTCATGGGAGTTGTAGTCCTTAGGCTTCCCAGGTGTGGAGGCAAGGAGAAGCCATTGTCTCCACAATTGATGGTTACCACTCCCACTCCACCATCAAAGCTGAGAGAGGGCTCATGAGAGTTTGTGGCTTCACATGGGAATCAGGCTGTCCTACAGCTCAAAAATCGAGTTTTTGTTTCCTGGGAGCTGATTGAACTGGAGGTTTAATCTTTCAGAGCCTGATGGGACTCGGGGTCTCTAGAATCCAGGTGACTGATGGGAATTGGGACTGTCTATGTCCCAGAGCTTATGGGAGTGGGAGGGGTTTTGTTTTGTTTTGTCTTGTTTCTTTTTTCTTTTTCTTTTTCTTTTTTTCTTTTTTTTTTTTAAACTTCTTTCAATTGATGGGAGTTGTAATTTATCTTTGGTGTGTACTGTAATTGTCACTGCCCAAAAGTGAATGAGAACTTGGATTTGTTCACAGGCTAGTGAGAATTAGAGGCTTGGGCCTCTAATTGGGTGGGGGAATGTGTTAATGGAAGTAGGGTCTTTATTTCCCAGAGTTCGGTGGGGATTATGGTTTCTGACCTCAGGTGCCAATGGGGTTACATTATCTCCAAAAACAACCAAGAGTTTCCTTGGGAATCAATGCCACATGGGACTAGTGGGAATTGAGTTTTGGTTTCCTAGAGACGTGTGGATATTGGAATCACTTCTCTTGGAGGCTTGTGGCAGCTGGAATCTCTTTTTCAGGGATTCCAGTTGAAATTTCTTCCTTGCAGAGACTGGTGGGAACTGGGGCTTCGCTGTCTTCAGAAAAGGGAGACGAGGCCTCGGCCCTTCACATGCCCCTTCCAGCCCTCTGCCCCGTCTGTGTCTTTCAGATACTTGGTTCTTGAGCACGTGTCTGGTGGTGAGCTGTTCGACTACCTGGTAAAGAAAGGGAGACTGACACCCAAGGAGGCCCGGAAGTTCTTCCGCCAGATTGTGTCAGCACTGGACTTCTGCCATAGCTACTCCATCTGGTGAGGGGACAGCTGCAGGGGGAGATGACTGAGGGTGGCCCAGGAGGCTGGTGGCTGCAGCCACATGAAAGACTGAGTAGAAGTCAGTGTGGTTAGTCCTCAACCCCACACTTCTGAGAATTCCTGGTGTTGTAACTCAGACCATACAATTTACCCTTTTGAAAAAGTGTACAATTTAGTGGTTTTAAATACATTTTCAGTCTTGTGCATGGTTGCTATGTAATTTTGGAGCTTTCTTTTAAGTAAATGTGTGTGTGTGTGTGTGTGTGTGTGTGTGTGTGTGTGTGTGTGTGTGTGTGGTTTTGGGCTTTGGTGTGCTAGGCAAGTAATACCATTTGCAATACATCTCCAACTTTTTTTTTCCTTTTTCTTTGTGTGTGTGAGAGAGAAACCAGGTTTCATGAAGCTCTTCTCTGTGTAGACTAGGCTGCCCTCAAACTCATTGCAGTCCTCCTGTCTCAACCTCCTGTTTACTCACATTACAGCTGTGCACCACCACACACAGCTCTTACTCTGTATTTGGTGTTTTGTACGTTTTATTTTTTATTGGTGTGTGTGAGAGAGTTTGCATACATGTGTGCAACAGTGTGCATGTAGAGGTCATATGACAACTTTTAGGAGTCTGTTCTGCCCACTTATGGGTCCTAGGGATCAAACTGAGGTCATCAGGCCTACAGGCAAGTGGTTCCCCCTCTTCCCCCCAGCCATCTTGCCAGCTCTTCTGTGCTGCTTAAATCTAAGTCAGGGTCACTACAGTTCTATCGGATGGCTTCTTCTAGAAGCTATACAGTTTTATCTCTTACATTTAAACCTGGGGTCCCTTTCGAGTTAATAATTGTGTTTGATATGCGGCAAGAATCGCAGTTCATGTTTATGATGTTAATATCCCTACAGAGAGGTACTTCCCTTCCCAGTGACCTGCCTTTAACCTGGACAAGATATGATGCATATAGCATTTAGGGTGAGGTGTACATACCCGTAATCTTAGCACCTAGAAGACACAGGCAGGAGCCCCATTGAGAGTCTGACACCAGCAAGCTCTATATAAGGAATTCTATCCCAGCCAGGGCTACATAGAAAGACCCTATCTTTAAAAACAAAAGGAGGTGTGGCTAAAGAGATTTCTCAGTGGCTAGAACATGGAATGCAGAGGATCCAAGTTCAAGTCCCACCAACCACATCTGAAGCCTCACAACTGCTGTAAGTCCAGCTCCAGGATCCAGGAAGATGAAATGCCTCTGGCTTCACTTCGCTAGAAGCCTGCAATCATGTGCACATTCTCACACACACACATATTCACACACACACATACACATACACACGTTCACACACACACACACACACACGTTCACACACACACACACATTCACACACACACACATACACACGTTCACACACATGTTCACACACACATTCACACACACACACACACAGATGGTAAGTCTTTTAAAAAGGCTACTCAACTCAGATTATTTAAATTAAGCCCAACACCTTTTTGAGCAGCCAGGGTGTCAAGTTCTGACAGTGAAGAGTGTATGGCTTGTAAGGAGCGGTATTCAGCATAGTGTGACCTACTTACTGAACACTGCAGATGGAGTCTACAGAACTCTACAGCCCCATTTCCCTCCAGATTTGACCCTTAAATCTTGAGAAGTTTGGTCGAGGAATAGAAAGGTCCTGAACCAGTTGTCTGCTTTGAGTGGCAAAGTTTTCTAAAAAAAAAAAAAAAAAATTCTTGAAGCTTGTTGTGACTTCCACCTGTAATCCCAGCACTCAAGAGGGAGAAACAGGAGGTAGATCTTTAAAAGGTTTAAAAAATTACTTGATATGCACTCCTAATAATAACAATGACAATAGTAGTAATATCTGGGCATGGTGCTGTATGCCTTTAACCTTTGCACTTGGGAGGCAGAGACAGGCAGATCTCTGAGTTCGAGATTATTGTGGTTTACAGAGTGAGTCCCAGGACAGCCAGGACTACACAGAGAAACTCTGTTTGTGGGGGCGGGGTACTTGACATGGAACTATTTTTATATTTCTTCAGGGTAGTAAGACAGAATCTCATGGTGTAGCCTAGATTGGCCTGGAACTCATATCAATCCTCCTGCCGCGGCCTCCAGAATGCTGGGATTAATACATGAACCATTATACCTTGCCATATTTTCATATTTCTCTTTTAAAAAATAATTATTTCTTTACTAGGGAAGGGGTGCAGGTTCCGTAACCTACATGCTGAGGTCAGAAGACAACTTTTGGGTAACTTTCCTTCCTGTGGCTTCTAGAGATCAAACTCAGGCCATCAGGCTTGACAGCAAGGACGGTTACCTGCTGAGCTATCTCAATGGTGGATCTCTGTGAGTCCAGGACAGCCAAGGGAGACAGAGAAAACTTGCCTTGAAAAACAAGCAAACAAAAAAAGCACAGTAGAGAGCAACTGAGGAAGACACTAGATGTCAACAGTCGTGCCTCCCCAGGCTTCCCATACATATGCACATGCACATACACAATAAGGCATGAAGAATCAGGCACGGTGGTATAGGCCTGTAATCTCACTACCTGCCAGAGGAAGGCACAAGGTCTGATTCAAATTAGAAGTCAATCTGAGACAAGACCATGACTCACTCTCTCTCTCTCTCTCTCTCTCTCACACACACACACACACACACACACACACACACACACACACACACACACGTCAGGCTTAATGGGACATATCTGTACTCCCAGAACATAGGAGATGGAGGCAAGAAGGCCAGGATTTCAAGGCTATTCTCCAGTACATAATTAGTGTGAGGCTAGCCTAAGCTACATGATGCCTTTGTCCTTAAAAAAATATTAGAAGTATCACAATTTAAGAGAGACTGAATGAGCCAGGCAGTGGTGGTGCACGCCTTTAATCCCAGCACTTGGGAGGCAGAGGTAGGCTGTTTCTGAGTTCTAGGCCAGCCTGGTCTACAGAGTGAGTTCCAGGATGGCCAGGGCTATACAGAGAAACCCTGTCTCGAAAAACCAAAAGAGACAGAGAGAGAGAGAGAGAGAGAGAGAAAGAGAGAGAGAGAGGAAGACTGAATGAGGATGGGCTTTCCTGGGGCATCCAAAGCTGAACCCCACCTGTCTGTCTTAGTCACAGAGACCTGAAGCCAGAGAACCTGCTGCTGGATGAGAAAAACAACATCCGCATTGCAGACTTTGGCATGGCGTCCCTGCAGGTGGGGGATAGCCTCCTGGAGACCAGCTGCGGGTGAGTGGGAATACCTCCATGGGTTCCTGGGAAGGGGAAGAAGCCACCGGGGCTCACAGCCTCTTACCACTGTGTCTATCTTTCACTTTCTCCAGGTCCCCGCATTATGCATGTCCAGAGGTGATCAAGGTGAGCGAAGGGCAAGGGGAGGTTAAGGGGAGTGGACAGAGTAGGGACAGAAATGCCACTGAAGTGACACCTTTTGCCTTTTCAGGGGGAAAAGTATGATGGCCGCAGGGCAGACATGTGGAGCTGTGGAGTCATCCTGTTTGCCCTGCTTGTGGTAAGGTGCCTTTTGCTGCTACCACTGTGTTTCTAGAACAAAGTCCCCCAGTGAAACATAGAGCCTTACATGCATTCTCATCCCAGGGTCACCTCCTAAAGAATGTGTGTGTGTGTGTGTGTGTGTGTGTGTACGTGTTTATGAGAGAGAAGCATCTTGAATATATATGTATATGATTGAATGACTATCTCCCAATACATGTGTGTATATTCGTGTATGTGGTTTATGTGTGATATCTCTCAAGTATATGTACGATCCCATAAATGTAAACATATATGTGTGATCTCTCCCATATATGTGTATGGGTATGTGTATGATCTCCCACATGTGTGTGTGAGATCTCCCACATATATGTGTGGATTTTTATAGAGAGCAGTGGTTTGCAACCTTCCTAATGATGCAGCCTTTTATTTAACACAGCTCCTCCTGTCCTGGTGACCCCTAACCATAAAATTACTTTCATTGCTACTTCATAACTGTCATTTTGCTGCTGTTATGAATTGTAATGTCAACATCTGTGTTTTCTGATGGTCTTAGGCAGCCCTATGGTTTGGTCCTTTGACACCCTCCCCACAAGGTGTCACCCACAGGTTGAGAAACACTGATACAGCAGTGTAGCATGTCTCCCAGGCTAGCCTTAGATAGGCAAAGATGGCTTTGAACACTGATGCTCCTGCCTCTACCTCCCAAACGTTTAGATCACAGGTGTGTGCCACCATACTTGGTTTGGGCAGCGTTCGTGGCTGAATCCAGGACTTTGTGTGCTAGGCCTTACTAGTTCTGTGGTTCATTCGCCTAGTGAATATCGACACCGCTGTAAACCCTCAGCCCCATGGTCATTTTTCCCACATACTTCCCAGAGCCTCCCTCTGGCTTCCCTCACCCCTCCCTCAGGTTGGATCTTTCGATAAGTGTCCTTCTTCCTGCCCATGGTCCAGGTTCTCAGTATGCATTTTGTTGCACAATTCTTCAAGCCTTATTTTCCCTCAGTGTCTATCATAAGCTCCTCGAAGTTGGGGCTCATGATAGTGGCTTTCACCTTTGTACATTTAGTTGACTCATCTTTGAAGACCCAGGGTTGGTCTGTCATAAACCCCCCTAGTGCAGTGTGAACTAATAACTCACTCACTTAAAGCAAACTTTCTTTTTTTTTTTTTTGAGACAGGTTTCTCTCCGTAGCCTTGGCTGTCCTGGACTCCCTTTGTAGACCACGCTGGCCCCGAACTCACAGAGATCCACCTGCCTCTGCTTTCTGAGAGCTGAGATTAAAGGTGTGCGCCACCATGTCCAGCAGCAAGCTTTCTTCTGAGCATTTCTTTTTATGGTTTCTTTTTTATTTGTCTTTCTCTGTGTGTGTGTGTGTGTGTGTGTGTGTGTGTGTGTGTGTGTGTGTGTATACATGAGTGCCTGTGGGAGCTGAAAGAGGATGTCAGATCCCCTGAGGCTGGAGTTAGAGGTGGTTATAAGGCTCCTTGTGTAAGTGCTGGAAACTGAGCTTGGGGCCCTGGAAAAGCATCAGTCAGTGCTCTTAACCACTGAGCCATCTCTCCAGCCCCCTGAGCATGTTTGTTTCTTTTTAAGATTTTTTTTCTGTGTATGAATGTTTTGTCTGCATGTGTCTGTGAACTATGTGCTTGCCTGGTGCCTGTGGGCGCAAGAAAGGGTGCCTGAATCCCCTGCAGCTGGGATTATGGGTGATCATGAGGACAGCATGTGGATGCTGAGGATCAAGCCCAGATCCCTGCGAAAGCAGCAAGCACTCTTAACTGATGAACCATTTCTCCAGACTCAATTTGGTTTTGGAGGGCTTGTTGTTATTTTGTTTTGTTTTGTTTTGTTTGCTTGTTTGATTGGTTGGTTTGTTGTTGGTTTTGAGACAGGGTTTCTCTGTGTAGCCCTGGCTATCCTGGAACTCGTTCTGTAGATCTGGCTGGTCTTGAACTCAGATTTCTCCTGCCTCTGACTCCCGAATGCTGGGATTAAAGGCTATGTAGATACCATGCTGGAAGTTGAACCCAGGGCTTTGTGTATGCTAGGCAAGCTCTCTACCCACTGGGTTAGATCTCCAGATCCAATGCTCAGCTTTCTGTCATCAATAGGGAAAGGACAGAGTTCGAACCTCTACTTCCTCATCTTGGACAAGTAAGTTGCTCTCTTTGTGTAAGCCTCAGTCCTCCTCATCAAATAGTTATATGTGAACTGAATAATTACATGTGGATAATTACAGTACCAGCAATTGTGAAGATTTAAATTAAATGCAAGAACCCAGGTTCCCCTTCAGGACTGCAAACAGACAAGCAACAAAAACCACATTACAAACAACTTAGAGTAATAACTGACCTCAATGAAAAGGGTTGTGAGCAGAGGGTAGAAGGAGCATAGCTGGTTTCAAGCAGAAGCAAGAACACACTATTCCAGGACTCACTAACTCACTGATCATAGTGATTATATAAAATCCGAGACTTCCGAGAGTAATGGGGACCAGCTGTGCTGGGGCTGATATTTTTAATCTGTCCCATAGCCTTTCCCAATAGAATCCTTACATCCCTTACACAGAGGCAAGAAGCTGAGGCTCACTGCCAATGCCATCAGGCACCAGAGCCAAAGGCAGGCTGTCTGACTCCAAGACCAGTAAGAAGGTGTCCTCTCCCCATCGACCTTCACCCTGTATTCTGCCCATGCCCCTTAGATACCAGGGGCAACCATTTAAAACATTTGCGAAAGCTCTCAGACTCCTCTCCCCCAAGAGCCCTCCTCTGGTTCCTTATGTCAGACCAGACCCCCTTCTTGCTCTGTCCCAATCCTGAATATTACTATTATCTGTATTTTCCCTGTTTCTCCTTTTATTCTCTTATTTCCTTTGTTACTTTAAATATTTATTTACATTTTCATTGTGTGGGGGGGTGTGCTTGCAAGGGTATTCAAGACATGCGTGAGGTCAGAGGACAGCTAGCAGGAGACAATTCTTCCCTTCATCATGTGGGTCCCAGGGATCAACTCTGGGGCAGAGGCTTAGCAGCACATGCCTGGGTCACATGTCAGGTCACTGCCCTATTTGAGACAGGTTCTCATATATCCCAGGTTGGCCTTGACCTCATTATGTAACTGGAGATGACGTTGAGCATCTGATCTTCTTGCTTCTACTGCCTCCCAGGGCTAGGGTTACAGAAGTCAGTTCCATGTCCCATTTATGCAGTGCTGAGAATTATGTACAACTTTGTGCATGTGCTTAGTAGAAAGGCACTCTACTGCCAACTGAACCACATCCCCAGATGTTCTTTTCTTTCTTTCTTTCCTTCTTTCTTCCTCTCCTTCTTTCTTTCTTTCTTTCTTTCTTTCTTTCTTTCTTTCTTTCTTTCTTCATTTGTTTGTTTGTTTTTGTTTGGTGTTTGTTTCAGACAGGGTCTTTGTATGTAGACCTGGCTGGCCTCCAACCAACAGAGGTTGACTGCCATGTCTACCAAGTTCTGGGATTAAAGGCATGCACTACTACACCAGGCCCTCTTTGTTTGTTAGCTCATTAGTTTGTTAGTTTGTTTGAGACAGGGTCTCACTGGTAACCTTGGCTGTCCTAGAACTTGCTCTGTGGACTAGGCTGGCCTAGTCTACAACTCACAAAGATCAACCTGCCTCTTCCTTCCCAGTACTGGGATTGAAGGTGTGCATGAAGATTTAGAGAGAGGATTATTTTGGTTTTGATGTATTTTTGTTTTGTTTCTTGTTTTAATGGGTTTTTTGTTTGTTTTGTTTTTGTTTTGTTTTTTTGTTTTTTCGAGACAATGTTTCTCTGTATAGCCCTGGCCTTCCTGGAACTCACTCTGTAGACCAGGCTGGTCTTGAACTCAGAAATCCATCTTCCTCTGCCTCCCAAGTGCTGGGATTAAAGGCATGCGCCTTTTGTTTGTGGCAGTATGTTACATCACCCAGGCTGGCCTCAAAGCTCACTATGTAACCAAAAATGATCTTGAACTTCTGATCCCCCTGCCTCTACCTCCCAAGTTCTGGGTTGTAGGCCTGTGCCACCATACTGGTGCTGGGGATCAGACCCAGGGCTTCCTGGAAGCTAGGCAAGCACTCCACCACCTGAGCTACATCTCCAGTCCTGTATCGGTGAGGATAGTAAGTGCCCTCACCAACTCTCAATCTTTTTTTAAAAAAAGATTTACTATATTTATATGAGTATGCTGTAGCTGTCTTCAGACACACCAGAAGAGGGCATTGGATCCCATTACAGATGGTTGTGAGCCACCATGTGATTGCTGGGAATTGAACTCAAGACCTCTCTAGAAGAGTGGTCACTGAGCCATCTCTCCAGCCCATCACCCGGACAATTTTAAGCTCCACCTAAGGCAGTGGCTCTCAACCTTCCTGATGCTGTGGCCCTTTATGCTATGGCCAGTTAGTTCCTCATGCTGTGGTGACCCCCAACCATAAAGTTGTTTTGGTTGCTACTTCATAACTGTGGTTTTACCACTCTTATGAACCGTGGTATACATGTCTGTGTTTTCTGATGGTGTTAGATGACCCCCTATATGAGGGTCATTTAACCTGGCAAAGGGGTCATGACCCACAGGTTGAGAACCACTGCTGTAAAGAAAGAGCCAGTGATGTAGCTCACTTGGTAGATTGCTTGCCCAGGACACATGATGCCTCTGGTTCCACCCCGCAAACTACATAAACTGGGCCTGGTGGTGCATGCCTATAACCCCCCACATACACACACATATACAAAGGGCTGCAACCCACAGGTTGAGGACCACTGACCTAAAGGTTCTTGATGATGTCTTGCACAGGGGGCGCTGCCCTTCGATGATGACAACCTGCGCCAGCTACTGGAGAAGGTGAAACGTGGGGTCTTCCACATGCCGCACTTCATCCCTCCAGACTGCCAGAGCCTCCTGAGAGGGATGATTGAAGTGGAGCCTGAAAAAAGGCTCAGTGTAAGTAGGGAGAGGACTGGCAGAAGAGGAATGGTTCATGAGATGACACAATCCCTAGGAGAGTTTCCAGGGCTTGGCTGGAAATCCTGGGATTGGATGAGTTTGCTAGTTAAGCTACAAACCCAAGATCCAGCAAAACCTAAAACTTACAAACTAGAGAATCATTCCCAAGTTGGACCAAGGACCCCAGGCCTGAGGAACGGTGCATTGAGGGATTGGTAGGGGTTAAAAGCCTGGCACTGGGCATGCAGTAAACTGCTACTTGGGGTCTAAAAATGGTCAGTCTAGAGTTCCAGGACAACCAGGACTATTCAGAGAAACCCTGTCTCAAAAAACAAAACAAAACAAAACAAAACAGACAGACAAACAAAAAAAGTCAGTCTATAGATGCTTTCCCACCACCAGGGGAAGACATGATGCTTCTGGATGGCTCAGTGACCTCCCAGAGCCAATGCTAATCAATTTTATGTAATTGCTTGCCAGTTATTGTGTGGCCTAATTTCTGCTTCTCTGTGACCCACCCCTTCACAGCTGGAGCAAATTCAGAAACATCCTTGGTATCTGTGAGTAGGAGGGAATTGAGCCGTTGGGTACCTGCGGGAGATAGGGTACTGGGGTCAGAATAGAAAGGTGGAGGGTGGGGTGCCATGTTCCTGATGGGTGGGGTGGGATGGAGGGACCTACGGTCTCAAACTTCAGAGTACAGTCGAGGACAAAGCTAAAGAAAGGGAGGGTGTGGAGACCAGAGGGAGGAGGGATCCAGGATTCTCTGAGTCAGAATTCGAAGAACTAGGGCCTGGACCCCCTGAGTCTGAGGAAATAAAGGTGGGGACCCAGACTCTCCACATCCTGGGATGAGTAGTCTGTGCATAGGACATAAAACTTGGAAGATAAGCGTTTCTGTACCATTCCAGGGGCGGGAAACACGAACCAGACCCTTGCCTGGAGCCAGCCCCAGGCCGCAGAGTAGCCATGCGGAGCCTGCCTTCCAATGGCGAGCTGGACCCTGACGTTCTGGAAAGCATGGCGTCTCTGGGCTGCTTCAGAGACCGCGAGCGGCTGCACAGAGAACTGCGAAGCGAGGAGTAAGAGCTCCCAAAATCCTTTTCACTGGCTCCCCACTTCACGGGTTGAATGGGTTGTGGCAGTTCTCTAGACAGCCTGAAGGGGGCGTGCCGCATCCAGTTTTATGGATCTGACAAAATTTAGTGCTGGTGCATGGGAGCAATTGCCATCTGGAAATGCTCAGAGAAAGAATTAATGCTGAGACAGGCATGAATGGTGTCTTCACTACGTAGAACTTAATAAGTACTTAAGTTGTGATGTACATTGGACCATAGGAAGCTAATTACGTTGGTTTGTAGGGGAAAAATGTGATTCTGGGTCCAAAAAGAGAAATAAGACCTGAACACATGTGTCTGAGGGAGGAAGGCTAGGGGCTTTCACTTGAGGGACTGTAGTGGGAGGGGTGAGGTCTGGACTCGAGAGTTAAAAGGAGAAGGTCTGGGGTCTGGAATCCTTGGTCTGAGGAAGAAGGTCTGGACTTGTACCCTCAGATATAGGGGGCAGATCTATTAGGTGGCCTGAGCTTGAAAAACCACAGCAGATGGAAGAGAGGGAGGGAGGAAAATTTGAGACACAAATTTCCTTATTTTACATGGCTTTGTTTGTTTGTTTGTTTTTCATTGTTTTTAGTTATGTATGAGAGGAAGGTATAAAGACCAGAGGATAGTTTGGCGGGAGTTTGGTCCTCTCTTTCCACCATGTGGGTCCCAGGGGTACAACTCAGGTTATCAAACTTTAGTAGCAAGCACCTTTATCCATCTCTCCAGCCCTGGGCACTGATTGCTGACCTCATTCCTCCCTTAACCACCTCCCTCTTCCCTGTCCCAGGGAAAACCAAGAAAAGATGATCTATTATTTGCTTTTGGATCGGAAAGAGCGGTATCCTAGCTGTGAAGACCAGGACCTGCCTCCTCGGAATGACGTTGGTAAGAAGGCAGATTGGGCAGTTCAGATCCCAGGATTCCTGAGGGAGGAGGATGCTGTAGGCCCTGGGAGTCTATGTTTAGATAGCTAGACATTTATGAGAACCTCTCTCTGCTCTGGTCCTCAGTTTCCCCATCTGTTTACAAGGCAGTCATATATACGCTGTGTATACCTGGGCAAACTGATCTACTGGGTGGGTCAATAACTCTCTCCCTTCAGACCCACCTCGTAAGCGTGTGGATTCCCCCATGCTGAGCAGACACGGGAAACGGAGGCCAGAGCGGAAGTCCATGGAAGTCCTCAGTATCACAGATGCTGGAAGTGGTGGCTCCCCAGTGCCTACCAGACGGGCCTTGGAGATGGCCCAGCACAGTCAGAGGTGAGAGAGGGGCTGTCCCCTCTGGAAGAAACTTCAGTCCCAGAACATAGAGAGAGCAGATTGTTCTAGACCCTGCTCAACCTCCCGTGCCTGGTCCCTCATCTGGGAGGACATGGAAATGGAGAAACATCTGAACCTTCTGAAACTCTCTCAGATAATTTTTTTTAACCCTGTAAACAGATCCCGCAGCGTCAGTGGAGCCTCCACTGGTCTGTCCTCCAGCCCTCTGAGCAGCCCACGGGTAAGATTAAACCCTCAGAGAATTAAGAGAAATCAACAGAAAATACAATTCCATGAGGCATTCTTGCCCGAGAAGTGTCAAAGACCCCATTTTTGTCTTCTCAAGATTGGGTTTGTAGTATGTCTGAGGGGTTTTAATCGTTTATCAGAAGTTCTTTGAGTAGTTTCAGCGTGCCAGTTTCTGCTTAGGCTAGGGTTGCAGCCCTAGTGCGTTGGCTGGAGACAGTACAGTGCCTCAAATTCAGAACGTGGGTGGGGCTGATTGAGCTACAATTCTCAGCATGTCTTTCAGTCCCCCCTAGCAAATCGGAGCAAGTAATACTTCCAAATACAATTCCCTCCCGGAAGCAGTAGTCCAAATTCTCACTAGGCCCCGCTTCTCCACAGAGTCCGGTCTTTTCTTTCTCACCGGAGCCAGGCGCTGGAGATGAGGCTAGAGGCGGAGGCTCCCCAACTTCCAAAACACAGACCCTGCCTTCTAGGGGCCCCAGAGGTGGGGGCGCTGGAGAGCAGCCACCACCCCCTAGTGCCCGTTCCACGCCCTTGCCAGGACCACCAGGCTCCCCGCGCTCCTCTGGCGGAACCCCCTTGCACTCACCTCTGCACACACCTCGAGCCAGCCCTACGGGGACCCCAGGAACTACGCCACCTCCCAGCCCAGGCGGTGGCGTCGGGGGAGCCGCCTGGAGAAGTCGTCTCAACTCCATCCGCAACAGCTTCCTGGGCTCCCCTCGCTTCCACCGGCGCAAGATGCAGGGTAAGGGTCTCAGCAGATGCTGGGCTAGGTTTGCCAACTGCTGGATTCTAATGTGGGAAGGAGGGGCTAAACTTCTTGTCCTACGGAAAATTTCATGGGGTTGGGGTGAGTCTTCAGGGAGGAAAGAGAGCCTGATTCCCAAGTCCCAAGACTAATGGCGATGAAGTTTGGGGGCTAAAGGGAGATGGGAACAAGTCCTGCCATGGTGTACTCTTCGTCGCCTGCTCATTGGTCCATAGGAGCTTGTGCCCACCCTGGGGATGTGGTCTAGCCACACTGCCTATACAGAAGGGCCAGGCCTGACTACTGGAGTTAGGGTTAGCCACTTGGGAGATGACTGAATCCACGGGGTGCTGGATGATAAACAATAAGAAGTAAGTGTTGACTACTCTCTCTCCTCTCCCTAACTAGTCCCTACCGCTGAGGAGATGTCCAGTTTGACACCAGAATCCTCTCCCGAGTGAGTTCAACACAGGAAGGAATTAAGTGGGAAGCAAGGGGACTTGTCTTTTAGCGCCTTCCTGACCCTCCTTCTGTCTATCCCATTCCACCCAGGCTGGCAAAACGCTCCTGGTTCGGGAATTTCATCTCCTTGGACAAAGAAGAACAAATATTCCTCGTGCTAAAAGACAAACCTCTCAGCAGCATCAAAGCGGACATTGTCCATGCCTTTCTGTCGGTGAGAGTCCTGGCATCCCTATCCGACCACAAAGCTACACCTCCCCGCCACTCTATCCCTGGCCTGATGTACTTCCGAGACTCATGGGATTTGTAGTTTTCCAGCAAGAGATGGCCTTGATCACTATGGAACTGGGAGGCAGACTAGTGGGCCTAGGGCTTAAAGGTAGTGAAGTAAGACCCTAAAAACAGGTTCCTGAGTACCAGTGGAAGATGCATGGGTCGCCATGCCGTGCCATGCCAAAAGATCTGAGGGGGTAGTCTGAGGAGAGACCCTTCTCCATGGACCATAATGCTTCCTACTTGCTACTAGTCCCACAGCCCTTTGCTGTAGGACGGTGATGGGATTTTCAATTACAAAGACAAGTGACTTGTAGAGGAAAGGAAAGTGTATTTCGTATGGTGCAAGAGCCTGGCACTGTCCTGTAAGTATCAGAGACCACATGAATTTAGGGCTCATTCTTCTGAACATAGGGCAGAGGAACTACAGAAGATGAGACAGTGGGCAGTGGGTCCTCCCAAGGCCCAGTTTGTTATTCTCTTACCCATTGGCTGATGGGACTTGTTCCTTGTCCAGAGCCAGGTGTAGGACAGTTCTCTGTCCCTTCAATTCACCTCATTCTTATTTACATTCTTACCTTCTAGATCCCCAGCCTGAGTCACAGTGTGTTGTCACAGACCAGCTTCAGGGCCGAATACAAGGCCAGTGGTGGCCCCTCCGTCTTCCAGAAGCCTGTCCGCTTTCAGGTGGACATCAGCTCCTCTGAGGGTCCAGAACCCTCACCCCGAAGAGATGGCAGCAGTGGAGGTGGCATCTACTCAGTCACCTTTACTCTCATCTCCGGTGAGCCTTTCTTGACCAGCTTTGGGGTATTCAGGCTCTCTAAAATAGGATATAAGCAAACAAACAAAAAACTATCACAAATAGATGCAGATTACCAAGCTTTAAACAAACAAACAAAAACAATAGGATATAAGCACGGGATCAGAAATCAGTACAGAATGCTCTGGTTCTGCAAGAGCCCCTGACCCCAACACACACACACTTTCCTTTCGCAGTCTTTCCATCACATGTATTATGAAAAATAGTTCACAGGTATCTGTAATCACTCATTTTACAAAGGTGCTCCATGCTACCTTTTCATCTCCATCTTCTAATAGAAGAGTTAGCATGCTGGCCTCAAACATCAGTGCCCTTCCCAAAGCAGACATCACCAGTCTATCCATGTAGTTCTTCCTGTGCTCAGCTGAGCTGCGGCCTCAGAATTTTAACTCTAGAGAGCCATGACCAATCAAGAGTTAGCCCAAGAGAGGAAAAACCACAGGGATAAGTTTCTTCCAGTTCTTGGTTCTCTGTCACCAGTTTTCATATGTTATGATGAGGAGATGAATTTGCTCTAAGAGTTTCTAAATCAGACTGCAGTGTGTGTGTGTGTGTGTGTGTGTGTGTGTGTGTGTGTGTGACACAGAAGTCATGTGGATGTCAAAAGATAATTTTGGAGAGTCAGTTCTTTCCTCCCCTGTGGGCCCCAGGGGTTGAACTCTGGTGTCAGGCTTGGCAGCAAGTACCTTTACCCTGAACCATTCTGCTAGCCCAAGATTTTTGTTGTTTTTGGTTTGTTTTGGTTTTTTTATGTTTTTTGTTTGGCTTATTTGTTTCTCTTACTTATTTTTCTGTGTTAAAAATGTTTATTTTATATGTGTGGGGTTTTGTCTGCATGAATGTCTATGTATCACATGTATGTCATAAGAAGGTATCAGATTCCCTGGGGCTGGAGTTACAGGTAGTTGTGAGCCACCATGTAGGTGCTAAGAATCAAGCTCAAGCCCTCAGGAAGAGCAACCAGTGCCCTTGCACACTGAGTCATCTCTCCAGCACCTCACTTCTTTTTCTTATGTATTTCTACCTCCTTTCCCCCACATCCTTAAGGAAAATTAAATAAGCAACAACATCTATGTTAAATAAAAATCAACACCTACTGTTATAATCAAATGATGATGTCTGAGTGTAATAGTATTCCTTAAGTTCAAGATAGAGATCCATCTCAACCAGTTATTGATGCAGGTTTCAACAGAGTCAGGAAAATTAACCCTGAAAGGAGGACAGTCTTGCTTATGGAGGGACCTTGCCTGCCCCAACTCTCAGTCACTGTGTTTCCTGTGTGCCCATCTTCCCTTAGGTCCCAGCCGTCGGTTCAAGCGTGTGGTGGAGACCATCCAGGCACAGTTGCTGAGTACTCATGACCAGCCCTCTGTGCAGGCCCTGGCAGGTAGGTGACAGATGTGTGGTGGGCACACATTCAGAGTGACCAGTGCAATCTCAGGTGTCTCTCTGCTTCTCTTAAGCTGGCCCACCTCTTGAACTTATGGCCAGTGTCTTGCTGAGGTCTCCCCTGCACTGTTGGGAATAGATTTCCCCCAAGAGGCTGTAGTCCAAGAAAGGGATTTCTCAGCCACCTGAAGGCCCTAAAATGACAGTGGCCCCCAAGTTGGAAGCAATGAACTCTGGAGCCGGATCTGCCCTGTGAGAGAGTGACCAGTCATCCTAATGTGCCTGTAACTAGGGGCTAAAACCAGGGGAGATAGGACAGATTGGCGGCCCTCTTTGTGGGACCCAAATGCCACTGTCATTGAAGAGCATAGTTCTCATCTGGCATCCAGGAGGCAGAGCAGAGGCCAGGGCTCAGGGAAATGTTTATAATTCATTCAGGTTTCCATAAGAGAATAACATAAACTAACCAGAGGTTAGTTCAGAGGTAGACGGTTTGCCTAGCAATGAGCAAGGTCTGGATTCAGTCCCTAGGAGAAAGAAAAAAGAAAAGAAATGTAATAAACTTGAACTGAATGGCTGTTTTGATTTGTTTTGGCTTGTTTGAGACATGTTTTCTTTGTGAATCCTTGGCTGTCCTGGAACTCTCTCTGTAGACCAGGCTGGCTTTGAACTCACAGAGATCTGCTTGCCTCTTCCTCCCAAATGCTGAGATTAAAGGGGTGTGTTGCCAGCATACAAGTGAACTGGGTGGCTTTTTAAGCAATAGGAAACTGAGTATGGAAATGCATACATGCTTGTAGTCCAAGCATTCAGGAAGCTGAGGCAGGGGGATTACTATCCTGAGGGACTAGTTCCAGGCCATTTTGGCCACTTAATAAAACTGTCTAAAAGCAACAAGCAGGGCCGAGGCAATAGCTCAGATATAGAGCTCTTGCCCAGCGTGCACCATGTTCTGAGTTCAATCATAACACCACATAAACTAGAAATGGCATTACACAGCCACCGTAAATGTCAGCCAGCACTTCAGAGGTGGAGTCAGGAGGATCAGGAATTCAAAGTCATCCCTAGCTATATGTATTGAATTCAAGGCCAGACAGATCTTCATGGAACCTTGTCTCAAAAATAAAAAATTAAAAAATTTAAGCCGGGCGGTGGTGGCACACGCCTTTAATCCCAGCACTTGGGAGGCAGAGGCAGGCCGATCTCTGAGTTTGAAGCCAGCCTGGTCTACAGAGTGAGTACCAGGACAGCCAGGGCTATACAGAGAAACCCTGTCTCGAAAAAAAAATTTAATTTTTTAAATTAATTTTTTAAAAATTGCAGCTGGGCAATGCTGGCATGTGCCTTAAATCCTAGCACTTAGGAGACAGAGGCAAGTGCATCTCTGAGTTTGAAGCCAGCCTAGTCTACAGAGTGAATTCCAGGACAGCCAGGGCTACATGGAGAATCCCTGTCTCAAAAACCCAAGCAAATAAATAAATAATTAAAAATAGTATTATTTATTTTATGTATTTGGTTGGTTTTGCCTGCATGTGTGTCTGTGTACCATGTACATGCTTGATGCATGTGGAGGCCAGAAGAAGACATCATATCTCGAGTTACAGAAGGTTGTGATCTGAAAATGGAATGCTGTTGTCTGGAAGAGCAGCCAGGGCTCCTAGCCATTAAGCCATTTCTTCAACGCAGGAATTTTTGTTCAGAGACTGGAAGACCAAGGTGAAGGCAGCAAGAGAGATTTTGTGTCTGCCTACAGCTCATTTCCTCATCTCAGAGGGCTCTGTGTCTCTAACATGGTGGGACAGCAAGGGAGTAATTTATATTTTGAGTTTTTTTCCCAGACTTGGCTTCATATATCCCAGACTGGCCTCAAGCTTGGGATGTAGTTGACAGATGATTTTTGAACTCCTGGTCCTCCCACCTCTGTCCCAGCTGCTAGCATGACAGGGATATGCTACCAGTCTGGCTTTCACTAGGTCTTTTATAATGTCAGGACACTAATCCTAGAGGTCCTGGGGATTTATGGATTTAGGTGGGATGGTTTCAGCATGGGAATTATGGGGGATACAACATTTAGCCTGTAGTAAAGGTGTCTGCCATAGCAACCAGAGCTACAAAGATGAGAATTCTATGTGAATGAAAGGTTTGCTTAGGTAAGCGGGCAGGCTCCATTGTAGAATGCAAGAAAGGAGCATGAGTCTAGTGAGTACACTAGAGTCTAGTGAGATCAGCCTAGCATCCCTCTCTGCCTCTGTTCGCTGTAGAAGGGATCAAGCAAAGAGAATCTAGCAATGCATATAGCAGCCACCAGAGGACACTGGTGGCTTGACTCTTGACAGGGCTAGTCTTGACCTTGGGTTCATCACGTATGACTGCCATTAGTAAGTAACCTCAGAGTTGGTCCCTGAAACAATAGATTTTTCAGCCTGCTGTCCAGGAAGTGAGGCACCCAGGTGGACCTGAGGGTGTCTTCCTACCTTTACCTGTGACCACATCCTCCAGAACCAGTAACACTGTTCTGCCCCTGACGTTTCTGGTTCATTTAAGAACTTGGGTGACTAAACTGACCAGATAATCCAAGGTAGTCTCCCCACCCACAGGGATCGTCCTGAATCACAACACATGGTCTCAACATCTTCACAGGTTCCCAGCTTTATGTGAACATCTGTCGGGACGCCATTATTCAGCCTATCACAGCCTCCCTGAGGGACATTTGGCAGTATGTGGAGACTCTGTTTTGATTGTCTCACTTGCAGGGCATGAAGTTGTCATTGACATCATGTGGGTGGGGACCAGGGATGCTGGGAAAAAAAAAAAAAACCTGTAACTCTCACCACAAAGTTACTCAGGCCTCAGCATCAGTGCCCAGGAGGATTAGTTAGCCGACTGGTTGCTGCATCAGAATACCTTACGAAAGCAACTTCAGGAAGTGGGGACTGGCAAGAGGGCTTAGCACTTAAAGGTGCTTGCCACTGAGCCTTGACAACCTGAGTTAAGTTCATATCACCCACAGATGAGAGGGAAAACAAATTTCCTGAAAGATGTTCTCTGAGTTCCACACTGGAGCCCTAACACATACACCACACGCATGTGCACGCGCACACACACACAGGAGGAAGAGGGGATGATGGCTGGCAGGAGCCTAAGGCAGCTGGTCACATCATCTACAGTCAGGATACAGGGAGTAATGCATGCTGGTGCCCAGCTCTCTTTCTCCTTTTTATTCAGTTCAGGACCCCAGCCCCTGGAGTGGTTCTGCTCACATTAAGGCAGGTCATCTTTGCATCTGCATTATCCTGATCCAGACCATCCTTTACAAACATGCTCAGAGCCTTGTTTCCACAATGACTCTAAATCCTGTAAACCTGACCTGTGATCCAATCACTTGGGAGGCCGAGGCAGGAGGATCAGGTATTCAAGGTCATCCACTGCTACAGAGTGAGTTCAAGGCCAGCCTGGGCTATTATTATATGAGATCCTGTCTCGAAAAAATAAAATAAAATAAAATAAAAAATATAGTGGGTGTCGGTGGGCTAGAGATGGCCCAGTGCTTCAGGACACTTGTTGCTCTGACAGAAGATCCCAATATCCACATGATTGCTCATAAATATCCAAAACTCCAGTTCTGGGAGCTCTGATGTGCTCTTCTGAACTCTGTGGACCCCAGGCATGTACATGGTGAACATACATGCAGGAAACTACTCAAAAAATAAATAACACCTGAAAAAAAAAAAAAAAACTTAGGGGCAGTGAAATGGCTTAGTCAGTACGGTGCACGGCAACCTGAGAGTTTCATCCCTAGAGCTCAGTGGTAGAGTACTTGCCTAGCAAGGCAAGGCTCTACTCTCAGCTCCAGGAAAGACAAGCCAACCACTGCAGTGTAGCCCTGAAACCCCAGCTCCATCTGCTCAGGCAGATGGAGACAGAAGAACCCCGAACCCATCTAACCAACTCTGGTAAGTTCCAGGTTCCATGAAAGAGCCTACTCCCCCAAACCATCCTCTGACCTTCACTTGTGTGCCACAGCACTTCTGTGTCCCCACATAAAATAAATACATAAGAAAATGTCACCTAACAAATAAGATGAGCTGACCCTGATGGCCTTTAATCCTAGTCTTTGGAAACCAGAGGCAGGCAGATCTCTGTGAGTTTGAAGACAGCTTGGTCTATACAGAGAGTCCTGAAGTTGACCTGCATGTACGCATAAATTTATGTGCACACACATGCTACCATATGTAGCATGGCCTTCTTCAGGTCAGCAGATCCAGAAGGGTCTAAGAGAGAGAGACACACACACACAACAATTTGCAATACTGCAAGCCTCAGTCCCATAGAATTACCTAGTTGTAGATAAAGGGTATTACAGCCTTATGGTTGCCCCCAGAGAGCTGAGAATCTTTTGCAGCGAGCTGGCCTGGCCCTCAGGCAAACTGGGCAGGTTTTTCAAAGCTAGAATGTACCTATGGGCCCCAGGTAGGAACAAGTATGCTTTTTGTTTTGTTTTGTTTTTTGTTTGTTTGTTTCAAGACAGGGTTTCTCTGTGTAGCCCTGGCTGTCCTGGAACTCAATCTGTAGACCAGGCTGGCCTCGAACTCAGAAATCTGCCTGGCTCTGCCTCCCAAGTGCCGGGATTAAAGGTGCGCACCACCACCTCCTGGCAACTTAAGTATGCTTTTCTATGGCAGCTGTCTCTGGGACTTGAAGTCTCACAAATGGCAGACATAATAATCTCTGTTATGGTTGTTGTTGTTATTGCTAATATTACATTTATTTATTTATTTGTGTATTTGGGGTGAGTACCATGGTGTACATGTAGAGGTGAGAGGACAACTTGTGGAAGTAAGTTCTCTCTCTCCATTTGTATGGGTCCCAGGGACCGAACTCAGGTCATCAGGCTTCGTGACAAGCTCTACTGAATCATCTCGCCAGCCCAAGTTTGGTTTCTTGGTGCCACTGTGACCAACAAACAGGAGCCTCGACCTGGGTTCAGCAGCTTGTCTGCCCATGCAAAATTGCTTCCTCCTTTGCAGATGAGAAGAATGGAGCCCAGACCCGGCCTGCTGGTACCCCACCCCGAAGCCTGCAGCCCCCACCAGGCCGCCCTGACCCTGATCTGAGTAGCTCTCCCCGCCGAGGACCCCCTAAGGACAAGAAGCTCCTGGCCACCAATGGAACCCCTCTACCCTGACCCCAGGGGGCCAGGGAAGGAGGGGAGCCCCCTCCACCCCCTTCCCTGCCCCCCTACTGTGAATCTGTATATAAGGCCCAAGGAGTATGTTGGGAGGGGGGGACACAAAACTAGGCCTTGCCCTGCAGGGATAGGGCTCCAGGGGCCATACCCAATGGGGGGTAGGTTCTAGGGTAAAAAGGGGGTGGGAGCTGTTTTTATTTATTAATTTATTTATTATTTTATTTATTGATCGATCTCTGCGGGTGGGGTAGGGGAGGGATGGGGGTGGCTTAGCAGATCCGGACAGGGCCCTCTGTCTCTATGTCATCCCCAACTCCCACTCCCCTTCCTGGCCCCCTGCTCCCCACCAGGTCCTTCTCCCCCTCCCCTATGACCTTCTGTACGGATTTGCTCTCCTGGAAGGAATTCTGGTTTCGCGTGATCCTGCCTGCGTCTGTGTCTGATTCCGCCGGCGGCAACAACAACAACAACAACAACAACAAAAATAAATAGCCTTGATCAGGGACAGCTGGCTGGCCTTCGCCTCTCAATTCCTGGGGTGCTTCTGATCACAGGGACAGGTGGGTACCAAGATACTGCCTCTCAAAGCAGGGAGCACAAATCCACTTTGTTGTGCGTTCATTAGAATGTCCACATCAGCCTCCAGTGTATTGTTGGATGAGCCTAGGTTGGCCCCATCTTTCTTCCTCTACCAGTAGCATGGGGTCTGGTCAGAGCACCTTTTCCATCTGTATATTTGGAGACCCAGAGGGAGCTTGTGAGGAGCTGGAGTCCAGACGGGGTTCTAAGTGCAAGGTACAGCCACGAAAGCTGGAGAAGTCCACGGCAAAGAAGCCAAATAGCATAAAGAGCAACATGGCCACTGCCCACTCGCAAATAGCCGAGGCAGAACGCATATGTAGGGAGTGCAGGACAATCACTTCACACCAGAGTCAAGGGTCACATGGCACATGCTAAAGCCCGGGCAGCCCACCTCAGATACTCGGACACTTCAGGCTGGGATCAGTGCATCTTTGGTCCTTTGAGGTGCTTCCCTCTTCTGGCATGTCTAGTCACACTTCACACCCACATCCCTTCAAAGGAATTGTAGCTGGTTTCCCCATTACCCTCCAAACCTTGCTCCCTCTCCATCTGTTCCTCTCTCATGACTCCAATGAGCACTGGAGAACTCCAAACCCATTTTCCATTCTGGATCCTTCCTGATCCCAGGAAGAGTCCCAATGACTCTTCCAAGAAAATTATCGTTTTTACTACCTCTGCATGCATGGCTGCTTGGTTTGTCTTTTTCCCTTTGTTTTGGTTTATTTTTGAGACAGGTTGTCATATAGCCCAGGCTTGCCCTGAAGTTAGTATGTACCTGACACTGACCTTGAAATTCCAATCCTGTGTCCATTTTCCTAATGTTGGGGTCCTGGGCATCTGGCACTACAACCTGTTTATTCAGTACTGGGGGATGAACCCAGAGCTTCCTGCAGAGTAGGCAAGCAAGCATTCTACCAACTGGGCTACATCCCCAGCCCCCACCAGTCTTGGGCTCTTTATAAGTTCCTCCCTATTTTGTGACTTATAGCTTCCATCACGTGAACTCCTTAACAGAACAGAATCTCCTTGGCCTAAACCTGTTCCTCTTTCTAAGGTACCCCACTCTCTCCTTGGAAATAAGTTGACACTAGGGAATTCCGCAGTCCCTAAAGCACTCCATCACCCTCTGTCTGCTCTCCTCATACCCCCCTGCTGCTTCAGCCAGGTTCCTTCAACTCCTTACAACTTAAACCTTTTGCTGGTGGTGGTACCTCATGAAGAGGCAGGTGGATCTCTGATTTCTGTAAGTCTGAATCTACACAGTGAGTTCCGGGCCAGCCAGGGTTCTGCTGGGAAATCTTATCTCCAAAGGAGAAAAAAGAAAGAAGAAAACAAACAAACAAAGAAGTTTTCTCCTTAGCTTGCTTACCTTCAGAGGTCCAGCCCAGAAGGGACAATGGTTTCTTTCTGCTGGAACCTCACCAGTCCCCTTCCCTTCCCCTCCCTCTCCTCTGCCATCATCTATCAACTTACACATCTTTTCCTTATTTGTGTACTATGTGGAGATCAGAGACAACTAGAGGGAATCATTTTCTCCTTCCACCATGAGGGGATCTAACTCAGTACATTTATTTACTTGCACAGCCATTCTTCCCTTCTATGCTTGCTTTGTCTTGTTTTGTTTTTTGTTTTTCAAGACAGGGTTTCTCTGGGTATCTCTGGCTGTCTTGAAATTTGCTCTGTAGTCTAGGCTGGCCTTGAATACAGAGATGCCCCTGCCTCTGCCTCTGCCTCTGCCCCTGCCC
>NW_022196904.1:1904060-1911511 GCF_008632895.1 Mastomys coucha
TTTTTTTTTTTAATGTACTTTTCTCATCTGTCTGTAAGTTATTCTTCACTAAAAAATTTTACTAAAGTTAGTTACAAAATACAGTTATTTGGAAGGGGTCTAGATAGTGAACCCAGCACCTTTCCTAGGCAAGCTCTTTACCACTGAGTTGTATCTTTAGCTTCTTGATACGGTCTGCCTGGCACAGAAATTATCCTCCTGCCTCAGCATTCCTGGTGCTAGCATTGCAGCTGTTCACCAAATCTGGCTCCATTCATGGATTTAAAAGTTTCTTAAAAGTGGTAGGCAAACCCCAGAGGGATGATTCAATGCTTATGAACACTGACTGCTTTGATCCCAGCACTTGGGAGGCAGAGTCAGGCAGACCTGTGAATCCGAGGCCAGCCTGGTCTTCACAGTGAGTTCCAGGACAGCCAGGGCTACACAGAGAAACCCTGTCTCAAAAAAAACCTAAGAGACAAAAAAAGAACCTGGGATATGATTACCAGCACCCACATGTTGGCTCACAACCATTCATAACTCTAGTTGCAGGGGATCCAACACCTTTTTCTGACCTCTGTAGGCACCAGACACACACACAGTGCATATATGTAATACTGGCAAAATATTTATACCCACCAAATAAAATAACAAATCTAAAAAAATGCCGGGCGTGGTGGCGCACGTCTTTAATCCCAGCACTTGGGAGGCAGAGGCAGGCGGATTTCTGAGTTCGAGGCCAGCCTGGTCTACAGAGTGAGTTCCAGGACAGCCAGGACTACACGGAGAAACCCTGTCTCGAAAAACCAAAAAAAAAAAATAAATAAATAAAAAAAAAATAAAAAAAGAAAGAAAGAAAGAAGCCAAAGGCTGGGATAGGCAAGGTGGTTCAGCGAGTGAGGGTGCTTGCCACCAAGCCTGTAATCACATGGTAGAAAAAAAAACCACGTGGTGTCCGGGTAGTGGTGGTGCACACCTTTAATCCCAGTACTTGGGAGGCAGGTGGATTTCTGAGTTCAAGACCAGTCTCATCTACAGAGTGAGTTCTAGGACAGCCAGGGCTACACAGAGAAACCCTGTCTTGAAAAACCAAAAGAAAAAGAAGAAGAAATCACATGGTAGAAAAAAATCTCAACGTTGTAGCACAGGAGCACCCACACATATACATTCATAGGCACACACCAAATAAACAAATGTTTACAAAGGGTGAAGTAGGGCTGGAGAGTGTAGCTCAATTGGTAGAGGGCTTGCCTAATGTGAAAAGCCTTGAATTCAGCCCTCAGAATCTGGGGAAAAAAGCAAGGTGTGGTGCCCCACACCTAGAATCCTAGTAATTAGAAGGAAGATCAAAGTCCTGGGTCACCTTTGGCTACACAGTGAGTTTGAAGCCACCCTGGACTGCATAGCTGGCTTTTCATCTCTCTCTCTGTCTGTCTCTGTCTCTGTCTTTCTCTCTCTTCTCTCTCTCTCTCTCTCTCTCTCTCACACACACACACACACACACACACACACACACAAACACACCTGACTGGCTCTATTAGTAACATTTCTGATTATGCCAGAGCAAATACTCCTTCCCGTCTAGGCCATGTTGGATCACTAGTGAACACTCTAGTTGGGAAATGATGGTTGAGCAACTAACTGGTCTTTTGGAGCGCACAAGTCATCTGCAACCCATCACTAACTCCAACTAAGACTCTCAGCCTGTCCAAGAGACTAACACTGTCTGAGCCTGCTGCAGCTCTTCAGCACCCAGAAGACATTTGACATGGCTGGCTAGTGCCCCTACCAGCCGATTATCAGCAGAATCTTCTCCTATTGCCTATTTGCACATGCTCCATGCCAGGCATGGATCTAAGCATCTCACAGACAGTTCTAGTTCTTCCTCACATACGGAGGTCAGCTTGTTAACTACCTGCATTTTCACAGGGCAGGTCTCACTGTGTAGCACAGGCTTGCTTCAGACTCACAGTGATCCTTTTGCGTCAGCCTCAGCTACCTGCATTTCATAAGTGTGGAAACTGAGGCACTTCAGGGATATAAGAAACCAACAGAAGTTTCCCTACGTAATATATGGAGAAACTGAGGTTCCTGAGCAACCAGTCTGAACTCAAAGTCAGTCCTATCTACCACACTTGTTTTGTTTCTGGGACAAAGGTCAACCACATAGCCTAGGCTGACCTTCAACTCACAATCCTCCCTCCCTGGCATTAGGATTACAGGCTTGTGCCACCATGCCTGGTTCCCACCTTCTGCTTGGGAGCTGTGATCCTGGATGGACACTAAGGCCCAGACACACGAAGGGTCACCCACTGTGGTACACAGCAAAGAGAACAAGCCTAAAGAGAAGCCATCTTTGACCAGTCCTCACCCCTAGGAAGGATACTGGCCACGATGAGGATGGTGGAGAGGCTGCAGAGGCTCAGGCGCAGAGGCCTAATCCAGTGGGGCCCAGGTTGGGGCAGGCCTTTCATCCACCAGGACAGAAAGAACTGTAGCCAGAAGTACAGGTTGCCCAGGATGAAGGCCAGAAAGGCCCCTGCCAGGTGTGTGGGCCTCTGGTTCTTCTCCTAAGGAAAGGGAGGAGAATTGAGAATAAAATTATGGCAACAGCGGGAGGATGATAGGAAGAAGAGACTTTGAACTAACAGAGTTGAAAGTGCAAAACCCAGGACCGATGGAATAGCTCAGGTGGTAAATGCTTACAGAGGAAGCGGAGAAGTAACACCTAAAAGTTGTCCTCTGACCTCCACCTACATACTCAGCACACACGTACCTCCCCTCCCCTCTCTCTCTCTCTCTCTCTCTCTCTCTCTCTCTCTCTCTCTCTCTCTCTCTCTCTCTCTCTCTCACACACACACACACACACACACACACACACACACACACACACACACAAATAGAACCTGACACCCTATCACCAACTTTCAGATTAGGTACCTTGGCCCTTATTAGCTCAACAAAGCCATCATAAAACTTTTTTTGTTGTTTATGTGCATGCCACATGTCCGGAGGCCAAAAGAGGGTGCTGGGTCCAGTGAAATTAGAGTTATAAGCGATGAGTGCTAGGAACCAAATTTAGGTCCTCCAGAAGACCAACGAGTGTTGCTATTAAATGGCTCAACCATTTAGATTTAAATTCATTGCTAAGTCCTCAACCCTCAATATTAACAATAGCACCTCCCACAAAGTAGATGTTCAGGAAACATGCATAGAATAAATTTTGCATTCTCAAAGTGGGGAGAAGTAAATGTACCCCAAAGGGAAAAGTTCTGCTTATTAGTTTTAGGAGTTTTTGTTTGTTTGTTTGTTTGTTTGTTTGTTTGTTTTGTCTTCTTTTGTTTGAGACAGAGTCTGTCTGCTTCTTTACCCCAACTTCTGGATTAAACCTAGGATTTTATGCATCAGGGCAATCACCCTACCTAGCTACAGTCCCAGCTCTAGAGACAGGGTCTCACAGAGCCCAGGCTAGCCTTGAACTCCTGATCCTCCACCTCCCAAGCACTGCAGTAATAGGTTTGAGCTACTATGCCCAGCAAAATGTGGGGGTTTTGTTTGTTTTAAATATTTCACTTATTTTGTGGGAGCAAGGTGGTGTGACACAAGTGTAAAGTCAGAGAATAAGGTACCAGAGTCAGTTCTCTCCTTCTATCAGATATGAGCTCTGAGGGTCAAACTCAGCTTATTGGACTTGGTTGCAAGTGCTTTCACATGATGAACCATCTCAACAACTCCCACATTTTGATACTTGACAGGTGAAATTTTCTCAGCTACGATAATGGTTTGTGACTTCCAGAAACACATGTTAAAATATATATAAGTAGGTTTTTTTGGTTTGGGGTTTGGGGGGGTTGTTTTGGGGTTTTGTTTGTTTGGTTGGTTGTTTGGTTGGTTGGTTGGTTCCTTAGTTTTTTGAGATGGGGTTTCTCTGTGTACCCCTGGTTGTCCTGGAACTCACTTTGTAGACAAGGTTTGCCTAGGACTCAGAGATCCATCTGCCTTTGCCTTCAGCATGCTGGAATTAAAGGCATGCGCTATCATGTTTGGCATAGGTATTTTTTTAAATGCCACATATGATAGCACACACATGTCATCTTAGCTGAAGCAGGACAATGCCACGTTCAAAGCCAGTCTTGGCTATATAGTAAGTTCCAGGACTGCCTCAACTAGAAGTAAACCTTGTTTTTAAAAAAAAAAAAAAATCATGAAAGATCATGGTAGTGGTACTGCCGTACAATGCCAGCACAGTGGAGACAGACACAAGAGAAACCTAAATTCAAATTCGACATAGATACATGAGTCATGGAGGGAGATGAAAACTGGAGAAAGAGCTAAGAACATTCCTTGGAAAGGCACAATAATAATATTAGGGACTGAGAAGGCAGGCTCAGTCTATACAGTGCTTTCCTGGGTTTGGTTCCCAGTGCCCCATAAAACAGGAGTGAGGCTCACCTGTAATCCCAGAACTCAAGAGGTAGAGGCAAAAGGTCTAGGGAAGAAAGTCCTTTAGGAAGGAATATAATAGCGGTAACACAGTCATGGGTTGAGAGACATAGGAACAAATAAGCAAGCAAGCAAATAAATTTAGAAAATAACCGTGGAAGCAGTCTTAATATACTGTAGTCTCACCCACCCTGCACCTCCCCATCTTTCAGCCAAAAGAAACTGACATCAGAAGAGACTGGACATCAGAGACAGAACATAAAATACAGTAACAAAATAGACCAGTGAGATTTTTCTTATCCTTTGTCGGTTCATTCATTCTAAAGTTAATCTACAGATCTTCATGAATGCCAGAACTAGAATCTGTGGATCTCTGTTAATTTCTGAACACCCACAGATAAGCTAGATTGCCCTAGAGTACAGCTTACGGGAACTGAATAGAATTCCATGGAGATTCTGATAAGACTCAAATTCTGATAAGTCATTGTACCACATTGCAATAATTTCATGATGGAAACGAGGCAGATAATGGTGGCTGCAATACAATCCTCCGAGGGTTCCACAGCCTAATACAAACGGGACACTCCATAAAGCCCTCTAGAGCGTAAGAGTCGAGAGAACTACAAATCCCAGAAAGGCTTGCGAGCCGAGTACACAGAAAGAGCCACCAGAAGCCGCGGGAAACATAGGGAAATGTAGTCCAGTTTCCAACGGTGGACCCTAGCATACCTCACCTGAAAGTTGCCTACTATGGAGGTACCCAGGGCACAGAGGATCCCCGACCACAGAATTAGCTGGTTTTGCCACGTTTTGACGTCCCAGTCCCGGAGTTGGTGATAACGGACAATGCAGATCCAAACAGCTAGGAAAGAGAAGTGAGCAAGAGCCTGACTCATCACAGGATCCGCTGAAGGGAGGATTTGAACCAGGAAAAGGCTGGTGTCGAAGTTAAACATAGGATAAGGGAAGAAGGGATTTAGAGGTACAGGACTTGGAGGTTTGAGGGAGACCGGCTGGGATGTGGACTCCTGAGTCTGAGGGAGAAGGGCTGGGGTATGGACTCCGGGTCTGAGAGAGAACTGGGTTCTATACTTCTGGGTGGGAGGAAGGAGGTCTGGGGCCTGAACCTTGGGGTCTGAGGGAAGAAGGCTCCTGGCTCTCAGGGAAACCAGCTGCTCTGATATGGGGAAGGAGGAGATGGGGACCCTTTAGGCAGCTCTGGGCTGACAGTGAAAGGAAAGGTCTAGAAATACTTACCTAGAGCAGCTCCTATATTGAGGACTTGGCCGAAAATGCAGCTCTGGGGAGCATAAGAGCCACAGTTACTGCAAAAGAAGAACAGGGTCATCCTTTGGCTCCTCCCAGACAAGACCCTCTATCCCCCATCACCTCCTCAGCCATAAAAACCTGATAAAGGGGAAGCCTTTGTCGAGGTCCACAGAACCGTTAACCACAGCGATTGCAAAACTGAGACGAGAGGAATACAGGAAGTCAGTAAGGAGATCTTGTGGATAGCTTTCCTTTCTGTTCGCCAAACAAAACACTTCACTGTGTTAATGGACTTCTGGTCTCCATCCCTTGTCACAAGAAGCCATCCAAAAACCAGCTGTCCTCCCTCAGACTCAAAAATCCAGACACTAGCCCTCCTCCCTCAGACCTGGAATCCAGTCTCCAGCCCTCCTCCCTCAGACCTAGGAATCTAGCCTTCCTTCAAAAGTCCAGACCCCAATCTTCCTCCCTCAGACCCAAGCATCCTAAGGCCTCTGCTACTTACACAATCCAGATGCCAGCTATAGCCCACAGAACTAAGATGACAGGCAGCAAGGACAGGTAATTCCACATTGCTGGGCTCTGCAGTAGACGTGAAGAAGCTGGGTCTCCAAGCTGGGTCAGCAAGCACCTGGTCTTTAAGTGTGTGGTCCTGAACACAGCCCACCTGCTTCTGTGGCCCCACTGGTTGGAAGACTGATGCCGGCCTGCCCTTGCTCCAGGCTCTTTTCCCTACCTTCCTCAGACCCAATCAACTGATGTTTGTCTGTCTTCCTGGCTCTTCACTGCCAGTTCCCAAGCTCCAGTTTCCCTTAGGGTCCTCACCTTTCCAAGTTCCCTCAAAGTGGAGAGATCCACTTCCTTGATACATTTAGATCTAAGTGAAAGTACCAGGAAAGAAGGGATTTAATTCCAGGTGTGGCAAAAGAAGGCAGGTCTCCGCATTCCCGAAGAGGCAAAGTCCAGGCTGAGTGTGTATGAGATATTGGGCCTTGGGTCTAATCAGTAGTCACCTTCTGTAAGCTACCTAAACAACCACTTCCTGTCTCAGATTCGTAAAAGGGACACCCTCGCTTCAGGGAGCCCTTAACTTCCTTCCTACAGTTTTGTGGGTTCAACGTCCAAATTCCCTGGTACTTTATCCTCCACAAACTACATACAGCCCCCTAGAATGCATATATACATGTCACTTCTGGAGTCCAGCCACCATTACCTACCTGCAAATGCAGGTCTCTTTTCTGGATTCTTCTATAGCCCCTGCTGACCTGGAATTGGTGATGTTCCCCGTCCTGTCCCCTGAATAGCTGGAATTATATTCACGTACCATTAGGCTGCTTGTCCGTTCTGGATTTGTGCTTTCTGGTTCAGTCTTTTGGGTTGCTTGATGTGTGATCTTGATGATCCCACCCCACGTCCTCCTCTCCTCTTCCCTTCCCCTCACCCTTTCTTTTTCTGTTCTGACAAGAGTTCCCCAAAATGGGCAGGGTGTGGGTGGGAAAGTGGTGATAAGATCCCCATCTGAAATCCCTACCCCCACAAGCAGTTCCTTAGTCTTTATATCTTTGTTTTCTGAGACAGAATCTTAGTACATAGCCTAGACTGGCCTCAAATGCGAGATCCTCCTAGCTCAGCCTTCCTGGTGCTAGGAATAGGGCCAAGAGAGACAGCTCAGTGGATAAAAGTTCTTGTTCTGGCCAGGCAGTGGTGGCGCACGCCTTTAATCCCAGCACTTGGGAGGCAGAGGCAAGCAGATTTCTGAG
>NW_022196904.1:1911542-1913283 GCF_008632895.1 Mastomys coucha
AAAAAAAAAAAAAGCACTTGTTCTGGAAACCTGAAAATCTGGATTTGAATACCCAGCACCCACCACACAGGCATGCTTGTTTGTGCACACCACTGTTGCAACGACAGAGTCAGAGACAGATTCCCAAGAGCCAGCCCAGCCTAAAGGACAAGGGAGCGTGCCTTCAGATGAAGAGATCTGAAGGAGATGGGGAGAAGTTAAAGAAGCCATCTGACATCTCCCCTAGCCCTAGCTTGTATGCATGCACTCACATGGTGCTACATGCCTCCCCCACCCCAATGAAATAATAGTACTGATAAAAATAATTAATGCCAAGCCAGGCACTGGTGGCAAACTCCAGCACAGCCTGGTCTACATGGCAAGTTCTAGGACAGCCGGGGCTACATGGTAACAGCCAGGGCTACACAGAGAAACCCTGTCTCAAAAACCAAATTATAATGAATGGCCAGTAAGATGGCAATAGACAGGATACCTGTTGCCAAACTGAAGGGAGGACTTGAGTCCTGATTTTTCATCTCTGGGACACACACCATATAGAGAACTGAACTCCACACTCATGCCATGGCACAGGCAAAATGACCAAAGCAATAATTGAAAATAATCATCAAAGCCAGCTGCCATCTTCCTTTGAACCTTTGTTCCTCCCTCATGTTTGGGAGGAATCAGGAGTCTAAATCCTTTCCCTTTTCCCCATCAGCACCCACCTTCTCTTTTTCTGTGTGCTAGCCCAGAACTCAGAGATCCACCTTACCTACCTCTGCCTCCTGAGTGCTGGAATTTTAAAGACGTTGGACTACTACACCTAGCTTTTCTTTTTTTTTTCTTTTTTTAAAGATAGCTTCATGTAGCCCAGGCTGGTCTCAAACTTACCATGCATCGAGGATGACTGTGAATTCTCCTTGCCTCTATTTCCAGAGTGCTAGGATGTCAAGTGTGTACCACTAGACCTAATTCTTCAGGGCTCATGCATGCTAGGCCAGTACTTTTACCAACTGTATCCAGCATGCCATTTCTCTTTTTTTAATTTTAAAGCATTAATTTAATTTAATAATTAATTGTTTAAACATTATATTTGTTTGTTTGTTTATCGAAGCAGGGTCTTGCCACGTAGCCCTGTATAGCCTGGAACTTACCTCCAAATGATTTGGCTGGATCCAAATTCATAGAGATCCACTTCCTTCTGCCTCTGAGTGCTAGCATTAAAGGTGTGTGTCCCTATAACCAGCTACTTAATTTTGAAAGGAGGAAGGAGGCATCATTGTACCTGTGTGGCACAATGGCATGTGTGTAAAGATCAAAGGACATCCTATAGGACTTGGCTCTTTTCCAACATATGGATGATATCAGGGATTGAACTGAAGTCACCCCTACACACTAGAACAGGTGCCCTTGGAGGCCAGAAGGGGCTGTCAGATACCCTGGACCTGGAATTACAGCTGGCCGTGAGCCACCCAACATGGGTGCTAAGAACCAAACTCAGATCCTCTGAAAGAGCAGGAAGTACTCTTAACTTCTGAACCATCTCTCCACACACTATCTTATATCTTTATGCTGTTTGCTTGATTAGGTATATAGTCTTACATACTTGAAACTCGTCTGGGAAACTAGTTACATAATGGAGCCTGACCTTGAATTCCTGATCCTCCTGCCTCCCCTTCCCAAGTTTCCAAGTGCTGAGTTGACTATGCACCAGCCAGTCTAGCTTTTTGTATTCTCTCTCTCCCTTTCTCCCTCTCTCCCT
>NW_022196904.1:1913830-1930996 GCF_008632895.1 Mastomys coucha
GACAGGATTTCTCTGTGTAGCCCTGGCTGTCCTGGAACTCATTCTGTAGACCAACCAGGCTGGCCTCGAACTCAGAAAGCCACTTGCCTCTGCTCCCAAGTGCTGGGATTAAAGGTGTGTGCCACCACTGCCCAGCTCCTTTTTCTTTTCTTTTTTTTTCTTTTTTGTTTTGTCTTGTTTTTGTTTCCCAAGAATATCTTTAGAAAAACACTGAGGGGCTGATGAGCTAGATCAGGGAGTAGATACATTTGTTGTACAAAGCCTGGCTATCCAGCAATCTGAGTTTCCCCTGGGGCCCAGATCAGTAGATAAAGTGCTTGCCATATAAACGTGAGAGTGTGAGTTTGGTCTCCAGACTCCAAGTAGAAAAAACAAAAAATAAAATAAAATAAAAACCCTGGGAATACTGGAGAGATGGCTCACCATGTATGGAGCTGCCACCCACCTGACAACATGGGCTAGATTTTGAGGACTCACATGATAGAGGATGAGAACCAACTCCTGCCGGTTGTCGTCTGAGATATCACAAATGTGCTCTGTTGCACACTCACACAGACAAATGAATAAAACAGGAACAATTTTAAGTTTGTTTTTTGTGGGGGGGTGGTTTGTTTGTTGTTTTCTTGTTGTTTGTTTGTTTGTTTCTCTGTGTAGCCCTGGCTGTCCTGGAACTCAGTCTGTAGACCAGGCTGGCCTCAAATTTAGAAATCCACCTGCCTCTGCCTCCCAAGTGCTGGGATTAAAGGCGTGCGCTACCACTGCCGCCGGCATTTTAAGCTTTGATTTAATTGTGTTTAAATGAATTTTGTGAGGCTGTCCTGGAACTCACTCTGTAGATCAGGGTAGCCTGGAATTCACAGAGATCCATCTACCTCTGCCTCCCTAGTGCTGGAAATAAAGGTGTGTACCACCACACCTGGCTCATAAATGCAATTTTAAAAAACAAGACAAAACAACTGACTATTGAAGCTCGCCTGTAATCTCAGTGCCAGAGAATCAAAGACAGGTAGATTCCCGGTGCTCATGGGCTAACCCGGCCTAGTTTACTTACTTCATGAGTTCCAGGCAGGTTACAGACCCTGTCTCAAAAATCAAGGTGGCGAGTACCTGAAAAAGGACACCTGAAGTTGTTCTCTGGCTTCACATGCACATATGCACATATGCAGGACACACCAGCACACATAAGTGCACCTCCGCCAAAACAAGAACATATAAACACAAGGGGGTGGGGAGAGCAAGGTATAATGGCACAGTGGCCTTGGAAGAAGAGATTGCCAGAATGTATGAGAAACAGGGAAGTGGGACCAGGGAGCTCACAGAGACACCTTGTCAGCCACACTTAGACAGAAGGGTGAGAATTTGCAGTGTGCACAAAGGCTTCTGCAGCGTTGAGGCTACCCCAAAACCTGGCACACAGAAGTGCAATGCCCTGGTCAGGTCTGTGGGAAGCTGCCATGGAAGAAACAGTAAGACCCAAAGTTTCTCAGATGTCTTAAAGGTTTGGGGATGGTTCTAAGGGTGCTGGGGGATCTTGTGAGGTCCTTGAACCAGGCAGAGTGAAAGGAAATGATACTGAAGAATGGAGACAGGAAACAACTAATAAAGGTTGGGTGTACCAGACATGGTGACACAGGCCTTTAATCTCAGCCCTCAGCAAGCACACACAGGTGAGTCTCTGAATTTGAGGCTAGTCTAGTCTAGATAATGAGTTCCAGGCCAGCCAGAGGTGCATAATGAGACCCAAGGGAGAAAGACAGACACATACAGACACATATACAGGGATAGACACAGAACTTCAGAGAGTAACAGAAAGACAGACAGACAGACAGAAACACAGAAACAGACACACACAGAGAAACAAACACACAAACAGACACATGTAGAGAGATAGAAACACAGAAAGAAATAGACACAGAGAGATGCACAAGCACAGAGAAACATAGAGACACAGACAGACACACACACAGAGAGAATAAATGGCAGCTTTATTTGGTGAGTGCCTGTCATCCCAGCCCCAGCACTGAGGAAACAGAGGCAAGAGGATTCCTACAAGTTTAAGGCTAGCTCAATGCGGGCAGTGGTGGCACACGCTTTTAATCCCAGCACTTGGGAGGCAGAGGCAGGCAGATTTCTGAGTTCGAGGCCAGCCTGGTCTACAGAGTGAGTTCCAGGATAGCCAGGGCTACACAGAGAAACCCTGTCTCAAAAAACTAAAAGCAGTGGGCTAACTCAATGTATCCAGAATGTTTCAAGCCATATACAGCTATATAGTGATACTGTATCAAAAAAACAAAATCACAAATAAACAGGGCTAGGGATGGAGCTCTGTTGGTAGAGTGCTGGCCTAGCACTCATAAAGCCCTGGTTTCAATACCAACCACAATGTTCATCAACAGATGTGGTATTGCACAACTAGGGAGGGAGAAGCAAGAAAAGCAGAAGTTCAAGGCCATTCTCAGCTATACAGGGAATCTGAGCCCATCCTGGGATATGTGAGACCCTGTCTCAAGAAGTGGAAGGAGCGGGACAAAGAGAGGGAGAGGATCATTAATATGCCTAGAGTGTCTGACATTAATATTCTCTCTCTCTCTTTCTCTTTGTCTCCCCTCACTCTCTGTCTCTTCTTGCTCTGTCCCTTCTCTCTGTCTCTCTCTGTCCCTCTCTGTCTCTGTCTGTCTTCTCTCTATCCCTCTCTCTGTCTCCTCTCTCTCAATATCTCTCTATCTCTATCCCTGTCTCTCTCCATCACTTCAGGATCTTACTATGTGGCCATGCTAGCCTCACACTTGCATCCATTCTCCTGCCTCATCCTTCCAGTGGCTGGGATTGCAGGCATGTACCACACCCAGGGAATGCTTCATTTCTTCACTCATTTCTTTATGACTCACACATATACACACAGCCCAGTGGCCCTGAGGACAGAATACTTGGAATTATTTCAAATTGCATAGATTCAGGAGATTGTAGAAGGCAGCAGTTGCACTGCTAGACTGCTTGCCTAGCATGAGGCCCAAGGTCCCATGTGAATGCTGAAAAGTAGGATGCAAACAACTTGAGATTTCAGCTCAGAAAGGCCTAAGTTCAGAAGTCACCTCTAATGCAAAAATAGTAGGAGTGCTTATCTATGGTTGCCACAGGGAAAACCACTGATAACACAAATTAGCTAAGTAGTTCTAGAGAGTTATGTCTTGAGAAAATCTCATTAGGCTAAAGTACAGTTTGGCCCTGTTGGTTCCATCCAGAGGTTCCAGACCAGAATCCAGTTGATGACATTTAAAAAGTTACATTTTCGCTGGGCGGTGGTGGCGCACACCTCTAGTCCCAGCACTTGGGAGGCAGAGGCAGGCAGATTTCTGAGTTCGAGGCCAGCCTGGGCTACAGAGTGAGTTCCAGGACTGCTAGGGCGATCCAGAGAAACCCTGTCTCAGAAAAAGAAAAAAAGTTACATTTTTGTTTATGGTTTGTGCATGTGTGTGCATGCACGTGTGTGTGCCTGTGTGCATGTATATGTGTAGTTGTATGTACGTGTGTGAATGCATGTGTGTGTGTGTGTGTGTGTGTGTGCTTGTGACCCGCTCCCTTCCTCTCAGCCTCCCTCCCAGTCCATCTTCTGACTCATGCCTGTATCTTCTCCCCTCCCTTTCTGCTTCTGACCCTTGGGGCTGCTGGTTTCAGTTGGTAAAGTAATTGTTTGAAAGCCTGAGTTTGATTTCCTGTGCTCATGTTAAAAAAATAAATAGGGCTGGAGAGATGATCCAGAAACTAAGAGCACTTGCTGCTCTTGCAGAGGACCTGTGCTCCCAGTACCTACACATTAGCTGACCGTGTCCTCTGCTCTCCTTTGAAGCTATGCACACACACACACACACACACACACACACACAGAGAGAGAGAAGCTAAACGCTTGTGCACATAAAATAAAATGAAATAAAATAAAATAGCCAAGCATTGGTTAGCACACTTTAATCCCAGCACCCGGGATGCAGAGGCAGGTGGATATCTGAGTTTGAGGCCAGCCTGGTCTACAGAGTTGATTTGGGGTTTTTTTGTTGTTGTTTTTGTTTTGTTTTGTTTTGTTTTTTGTTTGTTTGTTTATTTTGGAGACAGGGTTTCTCTGTGTAGCCCTGGCTGTCCTGGAACTTACTCTCAGGCTGGCCTCAAACTCAGAAATCTGCCTGCCTCTGCCTCCCAAGTGCTGGGATTAAAGGCGTGCACCACCACTGCCCCGGTGGACTACAGAGTTGAATTCCAGGATAGCCATGTATACACAGAGAAACACTGTCTCTAATAAAAAACAAAAACAAAAAACAACGAAAAACAACAGAAAAAACAAACAAAACAACAATAAAACTTTACCTGAGCATTCTCATGTCTGTCTCTCTCTCTCTTCTCCTCCTCCACCTTCTTTGTTCCCTCCCTTTGTTCTTTCCTTCCATTCTCTTCATTTCTCCCCAGTTTTGGCAGTAGTAGGTATTAATCTCTTCCTTTCTCTCTCTCGTTTTTTTAAAGAATTATTTATTTATTTTATATATATATGAGTACACTGTAGTCGTGAGCCTTCATGTAGTTGTTAGGACCTCTGCTCGTTCTGCTCAGCCCCACTCACTCTGGTCAACTCGGCCCTGCTCGCTTTGGTCAACTTGGCTCACTCAGTCCCCACTCACTCGGGCCCAAAAGATTTATTCATTATTATACATAAGTACACTGTAGCTGTCTTCAGACACACCAGAAGAGGGTGTCAGATCTCATTACAGATGGTTGTGAGCCACCATGTGGTTGCTGGGATTTGAACTCAGGACCATTTGGAAGAGCAGTTGGTGCTCTTACCCGCTGAGCCATCTCACCAGCCCCTCTGTCTGTCTCTCTTTTTATCTTTTCTTTTTATTTTTTGAGACAAAGTTTCCTTTGATCCTTCTGCCTTAGCACCCCCAAATTCAGGAATTATATGTATTTGCTGCCACACCCAGCTTCTAGACTGTCTCTTAACTTATGACAGGTTAATAGCTTTAGAGAAAGTCCAGGGATATTTTCTTTGGCTGTAACGCTCTGTCTAGCTTAGCATCTAGCCCTGTTCCTACCTTGGGGTGCAGGCATCCTCCTATTTTGGTGCCTCTCAAGACATACTTCTGCCTCTAAGCCTCTAATCAACTGCACTTTTTGCCATTCTGAATACCTCTGTACCTGCTGTTGGTCTTCAATAGCATCTGATGGGCCCTTATATATTTCCAAAACCCTGGCTTTGCAGAGGTAGTAACTGTTTCTGAGGAAAGCAGATGGCTATGTGACTTGGCTCTTGCAGAGCTGATACCCCATTGGTAATGTGGCACAGAGATTTCCCACAGGCAAATATGTGGGCTAGGAAGCAGGTGAAAGACAAGGGGTGGGAGGAAGAGAGAAATACAGTAATTGTGTAATGGTTTCAAGCTTTCCTTAGGGACTGATAAGAATGCTTTAGAACTTGTTAGAGGTGATGGTTGTGTTACCACTGGACCGAACACTTTATTTACTCTTTTGTGACAGTCTCATGTAGCCCATTTCCACATTAGTTAACAAAGGGAAGGGGAGGGGGGAAATTGGGGAAAAAATGACCCCAACTTGTTTTTTGTTTGTTTGTTTTTCTGTTTTTGTTTTGCTTCATATTTATTCTGTGTTTGTGTGTATGTACATGTGTGGACATGCTGGGATCACTGTTTGCACATTGAGACCAGAAGAATGAATGCCTGCCTGTGGAGAACAGTTTTCATTCAATTTAATCCCTTCTCCTTAACTTCTTCTGCAGCTGATATTATTATTTCATCCTTCAACAAATCTTTTTATATGTTTTTTGTTTTGTTTTTTTGTTTGTTTTTTGGTTTTTCTTTTTTTTTAAAGATTTATTTCTTTATTTTATGTATATGAGTACTATACTGTGGCTGTACAGATGGCTGTGAGCCTTCGTGTGGTTGTTGGGAATTGAATTTTAGGACCTCTACTTGCTCCAGTCAACCCCACTCTGGCCCAAAGATTTATTTTTTAATTATACATAAGTACACTGGAGCTGTCTTCAGACGCACCAGAAGAGGGTGTCAGATCTCATTACAGGTGGTTGTGAGCCACCATGTGGTTGCTGGGATTTGAACTCAGGACCTTCAGAAGAGCAGTCAGTGCTCTTACCTGCTGAACCATCCCGCCAGCCTCCTGTTTTTTGGTTTTTCGAGACAGTGTGTCTCTGTATAGCCCTGGCTGTCCTGGAACTCACTCTGTAGACCAGGCTGGCCTCGAACTCAGAAATCTGCCTGCCTCTGCCTCCCAAGTGCTGGGATTAAAGGTGAGTGCCACCACTGCCCAGCTCAGCAAATCTTTAAAAGAAAGTAGTATGCTTATTTAATGTGTGTGTGTGTGTGTGTGTGTGTGTGTGTGTGTGTGTGTGTGTTGTGGGGGGGTGGGGGTTGGCTACAAGTGCCTCTACCTAGTGAGTCATCTTACTAGTTCCAGCAAATCAAATGAAGTGATAAAGATGTGTTATCCCTGCCTGGGGAGGCAGCAGCAAGAGAATCACTTCAAGGACACCTTGTGCACAATTCAGAGGACAATCCTGAGACATTATCTCAAGTAAATAAATGGAAAAAAAATCAAGCCTGACTCGACATTTATCAGGGAGGTTGGTCAGATTGTTACAGGCTGAGCTGATGAGGGACCAGATATGGATGAGGTCACAGAAGTCACGGAAACCAAACCGCTTAAGACTGGAAAGACAGGGGAGGTCAAAGAAAGATGTCCTTGTTAGAAAGTCAGATTTTAATCTAGGAATGTGTTAATTAACTAGAGCAGCCTCAGACCGAAGAAGTGCTCAGCGTCTCCCAAATTTCTGCCTTTAAGTGGGGGCATTTGCTTCCAGGACAGTCAAAGAAACACAGAAAAGTCCTGTCTCAAAACAAAACTAAAAACAAAACAAAAACAAAAGGAAAGTATTTGGTAAATGGTCTTGGCTTTGTTGTGACAGATCCACCAGAGAAAACAACTTGGACACAGGTTCAAGCCAAAAGATAAATCTTTTATTTGTTTATTTATTTATTTATTTACTTATATTGTATGCACATTGGTGTTTTGCCTGCATGTATGTCTGTGTGGGGGTGCTGGATCTCCTGAACTGGAGTTACAGACAGATGTGAACTGCTACGGATGTGCTGGGACTTGAATCTGGGACCTCTGGCAAAGCAGCCAGTGCTGTTAACCACTGAGCCATCTCTCCAGGCCCTAGAGAGTCTTTATTAGCTGGAAGTGACTACACTGTGTGTTCCTGATCCCAGTAGAGCCACAAGATGTTCTCAGGATGAGCTTTTAATCACAAAAGTCATAATCTGTCTTGACATCCTTCAGTTAACAAGAACAGTTAGCCAGAAGCAGAGCTGCAGAAGCCAAAGGGTAAGACTAGCACAGCTAGAAAATTTCCAGAACAGTGAGCTTTGATGGATTTTAGATAGCTCTTCTCATTTTGGCAGAGGGTTCTGTCTATGAGCTGGGTTTCCAGGCCAGAATACCACGTCTGTCATGGTGTCAGTTGTGCTAAGGTCTGGGGTCTATTAACATCTGGGGGCCTGTTACAGCTTACCTCTGCTTATGAGGTTAGGTGCCTGTAATCCCAGAACTTGGGAGTCTGAGGCAGAAGGCTCTTCTGAGTTTAAGGACAGCCTGAACTACATAGTGACTTCCAGGCCAGCTCCAGCTATAAGAAACCCCTTTTCAGAAACACAAAAAGTAGCCAGGCAGTGGTGGCAAATGTCTTTAATCCCAGCATTTGGGAGGCAACGGAAGGTGAATCTCTAAATTAGAGGCCAGCCTGGTCTACAGAAGGAGCTCCAGGACACAGGTAAACCCTGTCTCAAAACAAGCAAACAACAAAAACAAAGACAAACAAAAGCTCCAGGGATATAATCCAGTCGGTAGAGCTCTTTCTAGCATGGATGAAACCCTGGGTTTAACACACAGCACCAAGTAAAGACGGTGTGGTGAGGGCTGTTATATCTGCAGTCTGACCTCAAGATGGTAAAGACCAGCCTTGGATAGATGACATCCTGTCCCAACTCCTTCTCAAGGGAGTACACCTGGGCTGTTCCCTTGGCTGATGGCACAAGGTCTCAGTTGTGTAAAAGTATCTTCTATTCACCTGATGTAATTGTTGACTTGGAGGTTTACCACCTCCATCTGCTAACCTAGGCCTAATCCTGGAAGCTCTTAGCCTCCATACAACCTAATCTAGGCCTAGAATGTTTTCAGCCTCTGAGACTTGCTGCTGAATAAACTCACCCTTTCTAGCTCTTTCTGAACTCTGACTAGCTGATCAACTCAGCTCTTCTGGCTCAAAACTCCTCTCCCCACTGACAGATTCAACCTGACTTTTCTCTGCCTCTTCTGAAGTGCTATGCTTGGCCTCATACCAACTTTGGCAATCTGTTCTAGTCTTCTGGCTCCTTCTTACTCTCTGAATGGTTCCGTCTTCACCTGTGCCTAGCTTGTTTTCATTCTCTCTCTCTCTCTAACCTGTCTCTGTACAACTGTCCTGGTAAAACTGTCCTCTCTCTTTCACTCTCTCTGCCCTGCTCTCTCTTAAGTAGCCTCTCTTTTTCTCTCTGTTCTCAAGAGAGTTGGGCATATACTATTCTATCAACTCTTTCTCTGAAACACAGATGCTTCCTTCTACAAACTAACTTTACCATCATTGTTTGGGATTAAAGATGTGTGCTAAGAACACGAGTGTATTCCAGCCAGAGTAGCCATGTTGCTGTATTAAATCTCTCTACCCAATTGTTTGCTGGGCGCATCTTTTTCTTTCAAAAATAGAAATGAAACCACAAGCCTCAAGTGCATGTTGTATACCCACAAGTTATACCCTCATCCTGGAATCTACTTCAACAGTCTGGAAGACACTTTGGTATTTAGTGGGGCTTTTTTTCCTTAAATATATTTTTATTCGCTGTTTGAAAATCTCATACAATGTGACGGCACCCAAGGAAGATATAGTCATCTTTATCCGGAGAGATGCTCAGGGTAGGGACTGTCTTAGAATTCAGGAGAGATAAGGGTGGTGAAGCATGGCCCTCAGACACCTGAAAGTATACCAGTGTATGATATTTGCTTTGTAGATGGAGCCATGAAGCTGTGAGTTGGCAAACCCCCAAGATTACAGGACAGTACAAAACTTCAGCTTCCTTAAAAACAAACTGTTGCAGCAGCACATATACTAAAATTAGAATGATACAGAGATTAGCATGGCACCTGCTCAAGGATGACATGCAAATTCGTGAAGTGTTCCTTATTTAAAAAAAAAAAAAAAAAGGTTGGCTGGTTGATAGTGGCACATGCCTTAGCATTCAGGAGGCAGAGCCAGGAGGATATCTAAATTTGAGGCCAGCCTGATCTACAGAGTTGAGTTTCAGGATAGCCAGGTGTAATACAGAGAAACCCTGTCTCAAAAAAACAAACAACAAACAAAAAACAAACAAACAAAACAAAACAAAACCACCACCACCGAAACCAACAAAATATTATGCATGGCATAGTGGCACATACTTTTAATTCCAGCACTCTGGAAGCAGAGAAAGGAGGATCACTGTAAGTTCAAGGCCAGCCTGGTCTACAAGATGAGTTCTAGGACAGCCAAAGCTGCATGTCTCAAAAGAGAAGCTACTATGTTTTAATTTATTTAGTGTGTGTGTGTGTGTGTGTGTGTGTGTGTGTGTGTGTGTGCGCGCGCGCGCGCGCGCGCGCTCGCGCGCAAACTTGTGTGAGAATGCACACGCCTTGGCATGAACGTGGAGGTCAAGGACAACCTTCGGGAGTCAGTGCTTTCTTTCCATCATGTGGATCCTGGCTGTTAGACTTGTGGGCAGGTGCTTTTACCCACTGGGCCATTTCAAGTTCCATCTTACTTCAATTGGTTGTTCCTTCAGTCTATTAACAAAACATTCCGAAAAGTAGGTATTATTCTAACCCACCAAATAGATAACTTATGAAAAACAAAAACAAAGACTGCCTGCCCCAAGCATGGAGCTTATTTATTTGGACGTAATTATGATATTCTGATAATTATATTTGCAGGATTGAAGAGGGGGTGATCTTAATTACAGGGGTTTCCCCATGGGAGAGCCCCATGAATCAGAGATTGTCTCCCTAAGTCCCAACTTCTCAGCGTCTTCTCTTTCCGACCAGTTCATAGGCAGGACAAGAAAACTTCACAGAGTTCTGGTAGGTACAATTTTCCAACCGGTAAGGAGTATTGGGAAAGAGAAAAGGTCTTCTTGCCAAGCAGGGTTGGCAATGAAGTTTTGTTGCCATGGCAACCAATGGTCTCCTGGGGCCGGGAGCAGCAGTGGCGCGCGTGTGCATTCACCTCTTTCCTTCCTGGTTCGCTCAATTTTGCCCCGCTTCAGGCTGAAGAAAGAGAATAGGGCTCCGGACTCTAGAGTGATGGGCGGAGGCCTTAGCGAATGGAAGCGTGGTCCTGCTCAAGACCAGCCAATAAAATAAGAAGTTTGTATCCGACGGGGCCTGCCCTCTTTTCACTTGGACCTGAATAACCTGACCCAGACAGAGTTTCGGTTGGAGCGACGGCTCTTTGAGCCAATGAACGCATGGATTTGGGGCAGGGCGGATGAAGAGGCGGGACAGATTTTTATGGCAACATCTGAATGACAGCGACCAGAGCCATTAGCTGTAGTTCGCTGGATTTATTGGGGAAAGTGGGCGTGGTGGGGTTTTGTCAGGGCACGGACTGGGGCCAGGAGAGGCGGGAAAAAGAGAACAATGAGAGTCAGCCAATAAGAACAGCGCGAGTTTCATAGCAACGGAAGAGTGACGGCGAGTTGGGCCAATAGAAGGTTAAACTGTCTGTCATCCCGGCCCGAGGGGAGGCGCGGCGTCTCTGTCTGACGAGAGCCGGAGGAGGCGGTGGGTGGAGGTGGCGGCTGCAACGCGGGCGCCTGAGGAGAAGGAGGAGGAGGAGGAGAAGCGGGTGAGGGGCGGCGCGGGGCCCGACCTCTGAGCCCCCTCTTGGCCCCCGCCCCGCGCCGCCCGGACTCCCAGTCACCCCCTGACCCGGCTGTCCCCGGGCCCTTCCTCGAACCTTGCCGTCCAAGTCTCCAGCCCCGCGGATCTACGCGCTTCTCACTCGTACCCTTCCCTGCACCCTTGGAGCCCATGCAGACTCCTCTCTCACTCTCAGGTCTTTCCTCGCACCTTAGGGGTCGCTCCTTGCCCCACCAGGGCCCATCCCCACCACCTTTTCCTGCATCGTAACCTACCCTGACACACTCAGGGCACTTCCTGACTCCTGTCTCACTGTCCTGGCCTCTGAGGCCCTTCCTCAGACTCTGCTTCCCAGCCCCCTTCTACAACCTTCCCAGGCTTTAGGTAGCTACTTAGCACCCTCAATTCCTTCCTCGAACCCCTAGAGTCTTTCAGGTTTCCATCACTTCAAATCCCCCAGGACTTCCCCCAAACCCTGCTTGGAACCGCTAAGCCCTTCCCTTGGACTCCAGGCGTATCTACCCTTTGGATTTCGTGGGCTCCTCCCTTGCAACCTCGGGTGCCTTATTCCTCCCCCTGCCCTCCACAAGTCCTCACCCCCGCCCCCCCCATCCTTCCTGACTTCCCTCCTGTTTCTCTCCCCTTTTTCTCCCGTCACATCATACTCCCTATACCTGGCTTTGTCTTTTCCCAGCTTCCAGGCTTTTTTCTAAGCACCCTCTTCATTTAACCCAGCCTTGTTTTTTTCCAGATCTTTCTCCCAGAATGGCAGAGTGTGTCTGCCACACTCTGCCTCCTTGCTCTCTCCCAAAGCAGAGAATTGTCAGACACATCATAGTGAGGGTACTGGATAACCTGTCCCTCCATTTTATTTGATTTGGTTTTTTGAATCTATTTTTCCCCCTCTGCCTCCAACCCTTTTGTTTTGACTTGTTCCTTCTCTCCATTCTGTTTCTTCCTTCTTCCTGTTTTTGTCCTCTTGAGGGCCCCCCTTTTGCTGGAATCCTCCATGAGGGAATAGGTACTGGATCCTTCTTCCCCTAATGGCTGCCTGGGTTCCACCCACAACCTTTTGACCACTCCCCAGAGGAGGGTGACCTTGGAGGGAGGTGTTGAGGACAAGAGAATCAGCCTACCGAGGGTCAGCAAAGGCAGGCAAGAAACTCAAAACATGGAGTTCATTCATTTTCCCCTTTCCTTGATGAGAGCCCAGCTATCCCCCCTCCTCCCTCCTGCAATGCTAAGCCTTTGGAGTTACCTCAGACTGCCAATTAATCTTCCTTCCCCCTGGGTACACAGGGACCTGTCTCCTACATGTGCACTTGGCAAAGTGGTCTTTGTGTGTGCTGACATCCATGAAAGCATACGTGTCCTGGGAAGGTGGTGGGTGATTGGGGGTCATGCATCTGTTTTGTAAGGGGGGGTACTTAATGCATAGGAGACTGACTGTATTTCTCTTAGGGTTTCCTCACTCAAAAGTACCTGTTGGGTGTCATTCTTGCATAGAGCCCTGTAAAGTCAATATTGATTTTCCCCATGCTCTCCTACAGATAAGCAGGCTCTGGGGCCCACAGACATCCCATGCAGCTTCTGAGTGGCACATCCATGTTCTGTGCCAGAAGCAGCATGGTTTTTAGAGCATCATGGGGCCTGATCGAGTGACAGCCCGAGAACTGTGCGAGAATGATGACCTGGCCACCAGCCTTGTTCTTGACCCCTACCTCGGCTTCCGCACCCATAAGATGAATGTCAGGTGAGGGGGAGTTTGGGGGTAATGGGTCCTGGGTCCTGGACACTTTTACAACTCTCAGTCTGGTCTCCCTGAAGCTTTGGGTGGGGGCCAGGGGCCTGGAAGTCCCTGGAACTCAGGCATACCCTTTCTCCCAGCCCTGTGCCCACCTTGCGACGACAGCACCACCTTCGCTCAGCACTGGAAGCTTTCCTAAGGCAACGGGACCTGGAGGCTGCATTCCGGGCCCTGACACTGGGAGGCTGGATGGCCCACTACTTCCAGAACCGTGCCCCTCGACAGGAGGCTGCCCTCAAGACCCACGTGAGGGAGCCCATGCCCCAAGCCTGCCCTACACTTTGCTCTCTCCATTTAGCTGGCAGATTCTAGAGCTCTCAGGAGAGTAGCCCCCAGGTCTAAGACTGTCTTGCTGCTGGGGACAGCCTGCAAGGAAGGCTCAGAAGCCTAGAAGAGGAGAATTGGGGGCGGGTGAGCTGAGATGAGTCCACCCTCCTCTTCCTTTGACAGATGAGGACACCTAGACCCAGAGAGGACCCAGGCCACACAGTCAGTGACAAAGTAGACCTGGTCCAAGAGAAAGAGGCCCCTGTGGTTGGCCCTGCTCATCTTCCTGCCCTCCCCCACTCTTCTCTCAGATTTTTTGCTACCTCCGCGCCTTCCTGCCTGAGAGTGGCTTCACCATTCTGCCCTGCACCCGCTACTCCATGGAGACCAATGGGGCCAAGATTGTGTCTACCCGTGCTTGGTAAGAGGGCTGCTGGGAACATAGACCTAGTCCCTCTGGATGAGGTAGGACCCAGGGGAAGAGGGGTTAGTGACACAGGGAGACCTGGTGGATTTGAGAGAGAATGAATGAAGGATGCGATGGCTGGCCCTGTGCCTCAGAGCTCCTGTTCCCAGGGTGCTTCTGCCTGAGAGGCCCTCATCCCCAGCATGGATTGGGAGGAATTGCTCAGAGCCCTATAGCCTAGCCTCTTGGCAGGAAGAAGAATGAGAAGCTGGAGCTGCTGGTGGGCTGCATTGCAGAGCTGCGTGAAGAGGATGAATACCTGCTTAGGGCTGGGGAAAATGACTTCAGCATCATGTACTCCACCCGAAAAAGGAGTGCCCAGCTGTGGCTTGGCCCAGCTGCCTTCATCAACCATGGTGAGGGCAAGGCTAGAGAGAGGATGGATGCTGCGGGGCATGGGCGAGGGGCTGGCTTCACTTGCTCACTCTTTCTCTTTTCTCTGTTGTCCACCCAATGGCGCCAGACTGCAAACCCAACTGCAAGGTGAGACCTTCAGAGTGTGAAAAGAATCGAAATGGAGGGAGGGCTGGTTTTGGACTATCCCACCTGACAAGGTGATCTCTCCTATCCTTTGCAGTCCCTCGTAGTTGGTAGCATCACCCAGGTTGGGCAGCATGGGAAGGCATGTGTCCTTAAGGACAGCAGACAGAGAAGAAGGGGCATCAGTTGTGGCAGAGCCTGGCTTACTGCCTGAAATGGAGGCAAAAGTGTTATGGGGAGACAGATTAGCAGGTAGCTAATCTCACCAGACAGCTTTGAAGGCAGGGGCAGGGGAGAGCCAAGAAATTCCAGGAGGCCAAGGACCTCTGCTAAGAAACAGTGGGCAGAAAGACAAAGTAAGGTAAGGGAAAGAGGAGGTGACTGGCCTGAACATGTTGCATAGGGTATGGGAGGACCAGTGGGGTGTAATATTGTCTTGTCATGCATCTTGGGAGACCGAAGCAGGAAAATTCTAAGTTCTAGGTTAATCTTGGTAACTTCAGTGAAACTATATTTTAAAAAGGATGTAGCTCAGGGCAGGGTGCTTTCTTAGTGTGTGTAAGATCCTAAGTTAGCACCACAGAAACAAAACAGATAGTTGAGTGGTAGTGCTCTTGTGTAGCTTATGAGTGACCTGAGGTCAACTCACAGGACCAACAAGAACAAAAGCAGAGTTTTAGTTGAGTACCCTGCCTTGTACCTGTGAAATCGGTGTTTGGGAAAGAAACAGGAGGCCAGCTTGGTCTGCACAGTGAGTTTTGGGCCACCCAAGACTATACAGTAACAAGGTCCTATCTTCAAAAAACTAAAAAGGGGCTAGAAAGATGGCTCAGCAGTTAAGAGCCCTCACTGGCTGCTCTTCCAAAGGATCTGGGTTCAATTCCCAGCACCCATGTGGCTGTTCACACCTGTGTGTAGGTCTAGGTCAAGGGCTTCTTATACAACAACAACAATAATAAGTCCCCCATTTGTGTTCTGTCAGGACACAGACCTCTGGCCCTCTGTGGGGCCAGAGTAAGGGCCAAAGCTCAGCTTCTTGTCTTAGAACTGGAAAGAGTTATGGCTGTATGGCCTGGTCTCGGGTTTCTCCTGTTGATGACCCCTAAGACTGTTGTTGGGGTTAGGTGGTGGATACCTGAGAACGTAAAAGACTTGTTCCATGTGTCAGAGGCTGTTGGGATGAATGACACACAGCCCCCATGAGGCCCTTCGCCTTGCATGCAGACACTGAGTGGGACAGAAAAGAAAGGTCACCATGCACATAGTTGTCAGCTTGCTTACGTGTATAGTGGCCTGGAATCAGCAGGCTCTGGAGGAGCAGAGCTTTCCTACACGCTGAAGAAAATCAGAGGCACAAGAAGACAAGGTTTCACACCACATGGCTGGGACTGTAAGGAGGCTCCCCATAACCAAAGATGGGGGCACAGGATAGGTCTGAGGGGCAGAGCTTGGTACTTGTCTACAAGTCAGAGGAAGAGCGCAAGGAGTGGCACTGCATCCTGCCTGGAGGTCAGGTTGGCTCACTGGCTGACAGGGAGGGTTAGACACAGAAGGCAGGCTCTTAAGGGGCTCTGTGGAGAACAGGCTCTAGCCAGGGTAGCTACCAATAAATGGTGGGATAGGAGTGGGCTCCTTAGCTGTGGCCTAACTCATTACAGAACCCTTGGACCCGGGTGCCTGGCCAGGTTGTGGGACTGGACTGCTCCTGCCCTGTGCTCAGGCTAGGGTGCTGAGGGGGCATGGCCTCAGTTTGTGCCCTCAGATGGGAATACTGCCTGTGTGAAGGTGCTACGGGACATTGAGCCAGGGGATGAAGTGACTTGCTTCTATGGCGAGGGCTTCTTCGGTGAGAAGAATGAGCACTGTGAATGCTATACCTGTGAGAGGTAGGTATGGACCGAGTGGGCAGGGTGTGTCAACCTTCCCTGGGAGGCCAAGGGTTGCTAGGCTAGGGTACATCCTCAGGATTCACCCTAAAACATGTCCAGCCCAACATCTCTGCCTTTGCCCTTCTCTGTTCCTGCAGGAAGGGCGAGGGAGCTTTCAGACTTCAGCCCAGGAAGCCTGAGCTGCGGCCACAGCCCCTGGACAAGTATGAGCTCCGAGAGACAAAGAGACGTCTGCAGCAGGGCTTGGACAGCAGCCAGCAGAGCCTGATGAGCCAGAGGGCCTGCTCTCACCTGTCCCCACTGCGCCCTGACCCATTCTGTGGTGAGCATGCCTGTTCTCTAGCCTTTGGGTCACTTTTTCTGACCCGTCTAGAGGAAGAGCTAGCTGCACGGGTCCTGTTGATAGCCTTTCACTTTTTCTGTCTCCTCTGACCTCCACAGCTGCCTGCCAGCCCCCATGCCAGCTTCCCACTGGCCCCCGCTTGGACTACTTGCCCCTCTGGCTCCAGTGGGTGCCTCAGCCCCAGCCCAGAGTACATCCCAGGAAGCGCCGACGCCATCGCCATCGCCCCAGGATCCGCCAGGCTTCATTGCCCCCTGTCCTTCACACTGCCTATGTCTCCCTGCACCGATGGGGAGGCTGTGGTCCACACTGCCAACTCCAGGCTGAGGCCATGGTGACCCTGCACCACACCCAGACTCGCTGGACCCCACAACAGGACTGGTACTGGGCCCGGCGCTATGGGCTACCTTCTGTGGTGCGCGTGGAACTTACCCGCCTAGCCTCAGCCCCACCAGCTGTTCCTGTCCCTGCTGGAAACCCAGGTCCTGTCCCCACCCCTGACCTTATCCCTAAGCAGGCCCTTGCCTTTGCTCCTTTCTGCCCACCTAAGCGCCTCCGGCTAGTGGTCAGTCATGGTTCTATTGATCTGGACATCAATAGTGGTGAACCATGATAGGCTGCTCACCGGGAGCCTGGAATGGAGTGCAGAGTCTCTAACTTGGACCCCTCCAGAAGGGAAGGAGGGAGCTGACCCAGGTCTGATCCTGGGAGTGTGTTGTTTGGGACATCCCTAGAGAGCTGATCCTTGTTGCTGTTACGTGTGCTGCCCCCCTGCCCCCCGAGCCAGCCCCAACCTGCAGGGAGCCCTGGCCATTTGATGTCCCCATCCCTGTCCCCCACCTCAGGACGGTAGGAGTCATACTTCTCCCCTCAGCCTTTTCCTCCCAGGGAGCAAAGCCATAAGGGTGGG
>NW_022196904.1:1931006-1943226 GCF_008632895.1 Mastomys coucha
GGGGGGCCACTCCATGGCGGCTCTCCAGAAGGCCGGGCCTCAGGGTGGAATTGACTTGGGGTTTACCTTCCCCGAGCTGCTCCCACAGTGGGGAGTGAGTTGGCTCTCAGTTCTGCAGTTGATGAAGGTAGGGACGGCCAGATGAGGTGGGTGGTATCCAGGGGCACATCCTTGGCTCTGCCCCATGGGTCTCAGGGAGGCCAGGTGTGACCTCATCTTTTTCACGGTGCTATCCCTGGTGCTACTGGGATGTAGGGGAGGCTCCCTCTCCTCCCCACACCAGAATGGGGTATGATGGGGGATTGGAAGAACTTGAACTTTTTATTAAAACATTGTAAGCCCATATGAGTTTTCTTATGTTTTTATGGATGTCAAGTTGGAGGGTGCGATCTCAGCTTGGCTGGGAGACTGACAACTACCCTGATATGCCTTAAGGAGGGAGAGGGCAGTGGGTTCTGGGGACTGCTGGACTAAGATAAAGCCCAGTAACTGCACAAACAGTGCTATAGGACATGACCAAATGCATTCTCTGCTGTGGGGAGCTAAGGCGATAACCAATAACTGATGACCAGGAAGCAGAGTCTGAGGCCATACAGGGACTTGTCACTTCTCAACCAGATCTAGAGCAGGGCCTGGTGTGGTGGCACCCCTTTAATCCCAATACTTAAGAGGCAAAAGCAAACAGATCTGTGTGAGTTCAAACCTAGCCTGATCTACACAGGGAGTTCCAGGCCAGCCAAGGCTACATAGTGGAACTGTCAAAAAAACAAACAAACAAAAACCCCACAAACTAAAAAGCTGCACTAGGGGATGGGCTTATTCAGGAGCAGTTTGAGAGGAGGTGATATAAATGGGCCCAGGAAGCTCAGTCCAGCTGAGGGGTGGAGGGAACCTCTGGTAACCCAGTTGTCCTCAAGCTTCCCTATTGTATGATAGGAGTAAAACAAGCTGGGGACATAGTTCAGTAGTAGAGGGTTTGCTTAGCAGGTGCCAAGCCCTAAATTTGATCCTTCATACCAGAAAAGAAAAAAGAACAAGAAAAGAGCCAGCATGGAAACTGGTGCTGCCTTGGTGGGGCTTTCTCTATCCTGTTTCTCCCCCTTAGAGAACCTTGGAGGTTGATCCGATAGCTCCAGGAGCCATAGGATCCTATGGGGAGAGCCAGTGTCTGAAAATGAAGTGAGATCTTGAAGATCTATAGAACAAAGCACGAAGAGCAGCAGAGTCATTTTGATGTTCTGGCCTCTCTACCAGTAGTCCTAGGAAGAAGCAGGTTTCTGAGGAACTACAGAGCTAGAGGGAAGAGGAAAACAGAGCAATTGGTCTCAAATCCTCTAAGCAGTGGAGGCTGCTAAGAGACGGGGTGTGCCCCTGGGATCATGGGAAATTGACCCAGTGGATGTAGGTGGGGAAACACTAGCTGGGGGGCCTAGAGAGCTGTTCAAAGTTTGTGGTGGAGGCAAGTAGTCCAAGTGGGGGCTGGCAGGCAAGGTGTGTGATCTGGCTCCTTGTGTAGGTCAAGCCTAGGCAAAGTTGGCCAGGATTATAAGAATGGCCCGGGATGGACAGGCGGTGGAGGCACACACATTTAATCCCAGCATTTGGGAGGCAGAGGTAGGTGGCTCTCTGTGAGTTTGAAGTCAGCCTTCTCTACGTGGAAAGCTTGATGCCAGTCTGACCTTAAAACGTGTTGGAAAGAGACAGGAAGTAGTCAAGTGACCGTGACAAGAGGGATTATGAACCTGAGGAGAAGAGGAGGTAGAGGAAAGAATGGGCATTCGGAGAATATGTACTCTAGACCCAGGACTCTGGGCAGAACAAAAGATGGATCCCCAGCTGATCGTCCTGTGCTTCAGACACCTAACAGGGTGATGTTATTATGTCTTCAGGCAGCATTTAGCCTCTTCTCCTGACAGTGCCCTCTGACCAGCTGCTGTTCTATCAGCAACACTACCTGTCAGGATGGTGAGTGACCAGTATCTTTCTGAAGCCTTGTCATTACCCTGTACTTCCACCCTGCCCCTCCCTCTCAGGTTGTGGTCAGACAGTTCTGAGGCCAAGGTCTAGATGTAGTCATCCCAGGCCATCTAGGGTGTGCCTTGGTGGGTGGTGACCAGCCCATGGGGCAGGTGGTAGACAGGTCATCAAGGGTGGAACCAGCCAGTCCTAGGAGCACAGCCATCCCTCCTATCCTGCTTCTGATAACCCAAGTCTTAGCCATCTTGGTTTACAGCTGGAGAAACTTGAGGTTGGTCACTCAGGAAGAGCACTTGCATAATCGAAGTTATCTTTGAACCTGGGAGTTAAATGTAGTCACCTAAGAACTTTTAAGGCAGAGTCTGAGGCTTACTTCAGGCCTAGCTGGGAGGCTGATCGCTTGGGGTCACAGGAGATGCCAGCACAGCCAGCTAGAGGCTTCTGGCTCTGTTTAGGATTACTGGTACTGGGCTTGGTGGCTGTAATCCCAACACTTGGAAGATAAGACAGAGAGCCAGGAGGATTAAGAGTTTGAGGCTGCCCGGCAGTGGTGGCGCATGCCTATAATCCCAGCACTTGGGAGGCAGAGGCAGGCGGATTACTGAGTTCAAGGCCAGCCTGATCTACAGAGTGAGTTCATGGACAGCCAGGGCCAGAGAAACCTTGTCTCGAAAAACCAAAAAAAAAAAAAAAAAAGTTTGAGGCTATCGTGGCCACAAGGGACTATCTCAGAATAATAAACAAACAGGGTCACTCTTCAGGATGAAGAGAAGGCTCAGTGGTTAAGAGTGTTGGCTGTTCTTCCAAAGGACCTGGCATTAGGCTACTCACAATTTCCAGTAACTCCAGCCCTAGGGCATCTGATCTCTTCTGGCCACTTCCCACCAGTGCCCACCCACTCACTCACTCACACATTTTTAAAAAGGGGTCCAGGAGTTATCCAGACAGGGTGGTGGTGGTAGTACACACTTTTAATTCCAGTATGAAGGAGGCAGACATGGGTGGATCTTGTTGGTTCAAGGGCTACAAAGACTCATCCATAAAATGATGTCACTCATGTTTGGGAGCATCTGGAACCAGAATGACTGGCTGTTGATTGGAAAAGATGGGAAGAAAGAATAATTCAGGGCCTGGAGAGATGGTTCAGCTGTTAAGAGCACTGACTGCTCTTCCAAAGGTCCTGAGTTCAAATCCCAGCAACCACATGGTGGCTCACAACCATCCGTAATGAGATCTGACACCCTCTTCTGGAGTGTCTGAAGACAGCTACAATGTACTTACATATAATAAATAAATCTTAAAACAAAACCAAAAAAAAGGAATAACTCAGACAGAAGTGTGAGTATGCTAAAGGGATCAGTGGAAGAAGCATCATGTATGGACAAAGGGTCAGATGGCTCCACATGAGCACAGAGTAGACCTGCATTAGAAATCAAAGGGGGGGCAGGATGCTGGAAAGATGGCTCAGTGCTTTAGAGCATTTACTGTTGTAAGTTCTAAGAGATCTAAGGCTCCCTTCTGGCCTCCATGGCACCAGGTGTTCAAGGTATGTGTGTATACATGAGTATTCATACACATTTTTTAAAATTAATAAAATCAGATGTGCCAGGTTTTCAGGGTTGCTGGAAGATGGACAAGTCTCTGTGGCCTTGTTGGGACAAGAGGGCTCTTATTGTGGGAACAGCATGTTTTTAGAGGGACATGGGATCAATGAAGGTGAATGATAAAAAGCTGATAAAGTGTCAAAGCAGGGTAGTTGTGAATAATGGAACAACACTGTGTCATGGGATGAAGATTCCTCAGGACCAGAGACTGGATGGGTGGGGGTGTAATAGCGGAACCCTGAAGCTGGAGAAGGCTTTGTTGTTGTTTTTAAGGAATGTTTTGTTTTTTTAGAAATGGTTTTGCCAGCATTTCACTGTGTAATGTAACCTTGGTTAGCCTTGAATTCACTATATAAACCAGGCTAGCTTCAAATTCACAGAAATTCACATGCCTCTGCCTTTGGAGTGCACGGGTTACCTTCAATGTTGAGATCTTGATTTCATGATCAGACGCCAAACGCAAGAGCCTCTCAGCTTGTTTCTATCTACCTGCCTGGGAATTATGACTGCCTAAACTCACAGAGCTGCAATCCTTCTTGCCCCCATGATCAAAAGAAGCAGTGTTCAGGAGCTCAACCAGTAAGCAGTCACCATGTATGCACGGATCCCCAACGTGCACGCAAAAAGCCTGGTGCAGTGGCCCATGGCTGGCTGTGACGCCAGTGCTGGAGAGTAAGAAACGGGAGGACCCAGCCACCTACTCCATCAGTTAAATTCCAGGATTAGCAGGAGATACCCTGTCTCAAACACAGGAAACAAAACAAGAAAAGAAACAAATATTAGCAGCACCATAGCTTTATTTGTGGCATAAAGACAAAGTGGAGGAGGGGGGTAACTCAGGCTGGGGCTTGATGAAAGGACAGTGGTCACTAGGGGTTGATGCTGCCAGGGGAGCAGCGCTCAAGTGCAAGGTCAGATTTTGCCGGGGAAAGTTCCCTGCTTGATCTGCTCATTCCAGCGCTGCACCTGCAGTGGCAAAGGGACCCCGGGGGCTGCTCAGCCTGAGTCTGAAGCCACTACCCTTTCCACCAACCCTTCTCCGCCCTCTCACCCAGCTGATGGGACACAGTGAATGGAATACACGGAAATAGTACTCGCAGGGTTGTGTGTTCTTTCCGCGGCGATTCATGCTCTTCACACACCGGTGGTAGTCTGCAGAGTGCCTCGGGGTGGACAGGTCGCGAGACAAGCAACGCCCAGTCAAGAACAGGCCACGCCCCTCCCCTAGATCCCACCTATCATGCCCAGTCCTTCCAGGACAGTCTCACCCTTTCCAACCAATCGGGTTCCTCCTTCCCATCCCAGTCCCCAAACTCCCTTCTTGACTGAGCTCCATCATCTGGTCCCTTCTGGTTGTCTGCCTCACCTTTCCCCTCCAGGGCTCAGTTCCAGCTGACTCCAGATCAGGTGCCTCCCTTCACCTCAAGTACCGCTCCTTTTCTCTTGATCTCGCCCCCTCAGTCCTGGTCTTGCCCTTTACAGACAAGGCGCCATCCCTTCTGGCTCAAAACACTTCACCCCAACGTGACAATCTTAAACCCTTCAGACCAGCTGCCTCCCTCCATTCCGGGCCCCGCCTCTCCGTGGTTCAGCCCCACCCACTTTGGTGCAGGCCCCACCCCTCCAGGCCGCGGCCCAGCCTTCCATTCCAACGGTCTCCGAAAGTCTCCAGGTGGGGGCTTCCCCTCCAATTTGGCTCAACCGGTCTCACCCAGAAAATTCTGGTAGCAGTTACGTGTCTGGTTCTGGTTAGGGAAGCGCGGGTCGAAGGGCGGCGTTGACCATTCGCCCGGAGGGGGCTGCTTCTGGGCTTGAACACCCAACATCCAAGTAGCAATTCCTGCAGGAAGGGGTGCAGGGTTCCGTGGGGCCTAGAGGGCGCCCCGTGCTTCCATCTCCCCCAGCTCCTGACCCACTTTAACCACCACCCACCCTGTCCTTACCTCACTGAAGTAGACGACGTAGCTGGAACACCAGGGCTGCAGAATCCACCCGTGACTTTAGCTTGAGAATGAGGGCTGGTCCCAAGAGCACTCGAGAAAAATACGACCCTCAGGCTGGATTGGCTGGCCCCCAGGGAGTCCCAACCAATAGGAGCTGTCTGTAATGCGGGGGTGGGATCAGTGGAGGCCCCTCCCCTTGGTTCTTGTAGGGAAGTCCCCTTGGAGACCCGCGCACAAGAGCAAATACACTTACCAGCACAAAGACAGGGCTTTGAGTCTCAGACTAGGACTTTTAATCCCTACAAAGTTGAGCTTCTCCCTGATATCTGCCCCGCCCCATCCTCACCAATAATATAAACTTATATCTAGCTCTGGTCTCTATGGGAGGAGGATCCCATCCCCCTCCCCCTCCGCGACCACACTCGGTGTTCTCTGCACTCTGCGCCTTATAATCGGGGTACACAGCACCCTGCTGGCCTGTGAAGGAAGGAGGAAAGGGGATATGATTCCTGGCCCCTGAGACCCACTCCTCTATGTCCAGGTCTTCCGGATCTCAGGGGTACCTGGCCTCATTGGGCTTCTGGACAATTTGCTGACAGATCGAGCCTCCTGCATCATGGTATCTTAAATCCTTGGGTCGCTGCATACTGCGGGACAGAAAGGTAGAGAATGTTTTAGGGGACTAGCAGTGAGAAAGGTACCCAAGAGTGTAGAAATATATATAATCTACAGCTGTTTATTTAGGCCTTAAAAAGCAGTGTAGTTACCATACCTTTCTAGTTCCAAGACCTTTTGATCTCACCCTCCTTCCCACAACACATTAGTAGTAATTCCCCATTCCTCCATCTCCAAGCTCTTTTAAATCACCACCTACTATCTGTCTCCATGGATATCTGGACATTTCATAAACATATCATTTGGCTGGCTTTCGGGGGGGGGTGTCTGTTCCTTTTACTTGGTATATGACAGTGTTTTTATTTTTATTTTGTTCCCCCTTGAGGCAATGTCTCACAATGGCCTGAAAATTGGCTGGCTTGGAACTGGTTCTGTAGAGCAGAATGGTCTCAGACTTAGAGATCCACCTGCTTCTGCTTCCCGCTTCTGATTCTCAAGTGCTGGCATTAAAGGGGGAGAGGCATGGCATGCCATAGGGGCTTATGGAAATCAGAGGACAATTGTGGCAGTTTGTTCACTCTTTCCACCTTATGGGTTCCAAGGATGGAACTCAGGCTATCAGTCCTGGGACAAGCATTTTTATCCACTGAGCCATCTCAAGGGCTCTTAATCGTTTGAGATAGGGTCACTGTATAGTCCAGTTCCAACTATTCTTCTGGCCCCAACCCTTCAGCTTGCTCAGAGCCAAAATCCTTAAACTTGTCTGCAGTTTCTGTGTGACTCTGATGCACCCCACCCCCCACCCACATACACATCCAGTGGCTACTAGTTCCATTCAGTGTTGGGTTCAAGCCCAGGGCTTTGTATATGCTAGGTAAGAACCCCACCATCTGAGCCCCCTCTTTCATGTCTTTTGTTTTGTTTTGTTTTGTTTTGCTTTGCTTTTCAAGGCAGGGTTTCTCTGTGTAGCCCTGGCTGTCCTGGAACTCACTCTGTAGACCAGGCTGGCCTGGAACTCAGAAATCCTCCTACCTCTGCCTCCCAAGTGCTGGGATTAAAGGCATGCACCACACTGCCCAGCACCTCTTTCATGTCTTTACACAAATGACACCCAGCTCTGAGGTTGAGGCCACCTTAGGCCACTGTGCTGGAATGGGGTCTACCCTCTGCAATGTGAATGTTTAGCAACATGCCTTATGCCTAGCCACTAGATGTCAAGCAGCAACCCCTGCTTCTGTCAGCCTTATTGCTGGGTGCTGTACCCCCACTGCTTAGAGCAATATCTGCCACACAGCCAACACTTTATATCTATTCCATGTCTAGTGATGTGCGTTGGCTCAGTGTTAAGGTCTGCAGTTAGCATACAAAGTAGCTTGAATGCAATCCTGAGAACTTGCTCCCTCTCCCCAGCACCGCGCCTCCCCTGCAGAGTGAATGCCAACCACTATTCCCAAATACCTGAGAATGACGAATGACGGGCACCAGATTCCTTCACTGGCACCTCAGCTTTTGTGGCGGTTTTTCCCTTATTCTCCATTCGCAAGATGTCAGGAAGGAGAATTTCTGAGGTTGACCCTGTCACCATCAAAGGAGGATGCTGTGATTGTGCCTTGAGTCCTTGGTGTTTTACTGCAGGCTTTTGGGGCACCTTGACTGAGATCTCTGTTTCAGAGGTGGGGGATATTGTGTAGGTGAAGGGTGTCATTGGCTTTAACCTAAGATAGGCATGGCGGTGAGAAACAGAAGTTTCAGGTAACTTTAAGCTTTCAAAAACAGACATGGAAGTCTGGCAACTCACTTATGGGTTCCTGAGAAGTACTTGGCACGTCCTTGGGCAGCTTCCTCTCCATCTGGTGCTGTGTGTTCTCCATGTTCACTCTAGTACGGGACCCTGATTGTTCTATGACCACTACTTGTGTCCCCTCTGGAAAGGTCATCTGGTTGTTGTTAAAGGGCAAGTTGGCCAACACGGACATGGAAGACACACTGGAAATCATAGAGAATGAGGAGGGTAGAGAGACGGTATCTGGCTTCAGCTGCTGGTGTTTGGAGTTAGCCATAATCATCATCTTGGCAAGGGCGAGCCCCTCCGCAGAGAAGGGCCTCTTGTCCTCTGTGTAGGGGTCCTCAACAGCTATCTCCTTGGTCAAGACCCGCTTCTTCTGCATCTCTGTCTCCTTGAACTTTAGATCAGGCACGTTTACAGTTGTCTCTTCCTCCATCTTGTAGGCCCTGTCGTCTAACTTCTCCCTGCCCTTCAAGGCCTCCAGCATGACCTCTTGAGTTTTGCTATTCAAAATCTCCTTGGACTGTTTCTTGGTAGTGGCAGAGGGCAGATTCGGCGTCATGGTCTGGGCCTTCACATCTACCACCTTTGTATTCTGCCCTCCCACTAACAACACGGGTTCCTGTTTCCCTTCAGTCTTTCTCTCAAGCACATCTCCCTGTAATGTCCTAGGATCCTCAGGGGCCTTTGCCCAAGAGTCGAGAACTTTCTGGTACTGGGCAGTTGGATCCTTCTGAGACTGGGTATTTATGAGTAGATGGTCCTTTTTGGAGTACGTGGCTTTCTGGGAACATGCAGGTGCTTGTAGAAGCTTCTGACTCGGTGTTAAGGTTTGCTTGGTTGGGGCAGTTATAGCTTGGGGCTTCCAGGTGTGTCCACGGATAGTTGGGGTCTTCTGGGAAACAGAAGGCTGAGACTTATAGAAATAGCTAGGTTCAGCTAAAGACTTCAGTCTTGACCACAGTGAAGTTGGAGTCTTTTGAGACGGAGTGGGAAAGGCTGAGGCCATCCGAGCTGGAGCAGGCTTAGCTGGCACCTTATTAGACTGGTCCAAAATGAACGGCATTTTCCCTGATTCGATGGGGACAGACGCAGATTTGTGGGGGGACAGTGGCCTTACATGTTTCTTTGAGCCTGTGGGCCTGGCCTTGTCTTTGGACTTCGGGATGGAGGGACTAGGCGAGAACATGTAGAAGGCAGGAGGGTAAGGTGAGTTCAAGGTAGTTTGTGTGGTTGATTCACCATCCATGAGATCTTCAAAGTTTTTCCCCCACAAGAAGGTATCCAGCTGATGAGAGGAGACGGTGACAGGTAAATCAGCATTGTTCCAAGAGATGCACTTTGAAGGAGTCTCAATTAGACGGCCTGTGTCTTCCTCAGAATTGGCCTGTACATGGATAGGGTGGGTGTGCTCAGGACCAGGGGGGGACACAAGACTTGGGAATCTTGTCTTTCAGCCTTTTTTTTTTCTGACCCAGGAGCCTATATCCCAACCTTCCTCCCTCAGATCCCTGGAGTCTACATCCCAGTCCTTACTACAGGACTCTAGACTCCAGGCCCCAGCCCTCCTCCCTTGAGCCCTGGAGTCTAGACCCCAGCCCCTAGTGACTAGCTGGCCTTTGAACTAGAGTGAACCTGGTTTATCGTGTTAGAGATGATGCTGAAGATGGTCCGGATGGTGATGCTGTCCCTGCCTGTAAGGCAGAAAGACATCTGAGCCCTCTGAAAAGGGGATCAAAATCAAAAGCAGGTTCATGTAGGTGGCAGACGGTGGGTATTGCTCATACCAGAAACATGGACTAGAGGTTCAGGTCTGTCAGAACAGGCATCTGGATAGGACCTACAGAAGTAATGCAGTGGGACATGAGTGATATCTGATCCAGGGCCCTAAACACAACCAGCCAAAAAACCCATCGCCTACTTGGTTTTTGTGACTTTCATCTGATCCTCAGGAGGTTGCAATTGTGACCAGATAAGAGGCACAGAATCACCCACAGCCTGAGACCTGAGCGTGTGCTTCATTGGCTGTCCATGGGCAGAGAGGAAATAGTCAGCCAGACTGTCTGGGCAGCCCCTGGAACACACATATAGAGACATACACGTGCACTCACACATGTACACACACATGCACACACACACACACACACATACTTCCACACGCTCCAATCTCCTACCTCCCCGCCCCCCCCACATGCACACCACACAATCATACACAGACACATACCAAACAACACACATAAATGCACACACATGCATGTGCACACACATACACATGCACATACACACACCACACACCCATACACACACATGCATGCACACACACACTTGCACACAATCACTCTCCCCACACACATGCATACAAGCACGTGCACAAACACACTGGCTGCTTCACCTTGGTCAGCTTCATCTTGGTCTTCTTTGGTTTTTGAGAAGAGAATATTTTGCAAGGAAAGGTGTGACCAGCAACTTCAACTGGGAGGAGAGGCAAAGGGAGGGAGGTCAAGGACCCCAAGTGGTGCTGACATGAGACAGACTCTGAGGACAAGGTGAGCTCAGCCAGGGAGGGCAGAAGAGTCTGCCAAAGTGTGTGAGCCCCACCCATGCTTTGAGGGAGGGTACCTGACACGCAGAGGAAGATGGCCCAGCCTTTGACAGTGATGGCTCACCTGTAAGTTTGCCTTGAGACTGGGTCTGTGGACAGAGGAACAGTTTGCAGAGGTCTCTTTCTTATTTTCATTCTATTTTGGTTTAAGATTTGTTTATTTATTCATTTTTATTTTCTGTGCATGGACGAGTGCCTGCATGTATACATGTATATCATAACCATGCCTGGTGCTGTGTATATCAAACAGGACACTGGGTCCTCTGGAACTGGAATTAAAGATGTTTGTGAGCTGCCACGTTTGTGCTGGGAATCAAATCCAGGTCTTCTGCTCTTAAATCACTGAACCATCTCTCTAGAACCTTCTGTTTTCCTCCTCTCTTTCTTTCTTTCTCCCTTTTGTTTTTTGTTTTTTGTTTGTTTTTTGAGACAGGGTTTCTCTGTGTAGCCTTGGCTGTCCTGGAACTCACTCTATAGATCAAGCTGGCCTCGAACTCAGAAATCTGCCAGCCTCTGCCTCCCAAGTGCTGGAACTAAATAAATGCATGCACCACACCACTGCCCGGCTTTCTTTCTTTCTTTCTTTCTTTCTTTTTCTTTCTCTCTCTCTCTCTCTCTCTCCTCTCTCTCTCTCTCTTTTTGAGACAGGATCTATGTAGGCCTGGATGTTCTGAAGCTTACTATATAAATCAGGCTCTCTTTTGAACTCACAAAGACCATCCTGCCTCAGCCTTTTGAGTGCTGGGATTTAAAGCATGTGTTACCCACACACACCCCTCGTTCTCTTTAAATGTTTGTGTTTCTCTGCAGATGCACATGTGTGTATGTTTGCATGTGCATCTGCATGCATGTATATGTATACATATGTGTATGCAGGTGCATGTGTATTCGTGTGTGGTCACAGAACCACCTTGGATGTCACCCTAGGAAAGGTTGTCCACCTCCTTTGAGACTGTCTTTCCCTGACCTGAAGTGTGCCCTTCCCCCAGCCTGGTGCAGGCTGATTCAGACCTTGTTCAACCACAGCTAGCCCACCTAGGGTGGAGCCTTCCAACCTCGGTGAAGTCTATTGTCCTGCCACGTCTGCAGCTTCCTACAAGGAGCCACCACCTGCTGAGCCTGTCTGCCTGACAAGTTCCGGTCAACCAACAAGACACTGATAAGGTTACTAGATCCCGGCATTGAGGGGGATGGGTCCCCTCCCTTTACATACTCAGACTCCTAAGCTAATATTGGGCCTTGATCAGAAACTTGTCTTGGTCTCATTTTATTCTTCTCTTGCCGTCCCCCCATGTAGTCCCATCTTTCCATTCAGGAACCCAAGTAACCCGTGGCCGCTGATGGCTACACTGAAGCTCACCAATTACCAATTGGCTGTCCAGTGAGCTCCCATGGACCCTCCTAATCCTGGATTAAAAGTATACTACCTCCTAATCTTCTGTCTCCCTAATCCTGGTATTAAAAGTGTACTACCACACCCAGCTCTTAATAAACTTCTTAAAAACTATGTGCGTGTTTATGAATGTGGCTGTCAATGGAGGGCAGAGCCTTTAGATTACCTGGAGCTGGAGTTCCAGGTGGTTGGGAACCACTTATTGTAGGTTTTCAGCACCCATAATTCCTCTGCAAGAGCAGTATGTGTTCATAAGCACTGAACCACCTTTTCAAACCCTCAGAAATTTTATTACTTTTT